>NW_026713598.1:0-25000 GCF_029784015.1 Lycium ferocissimum | reverse complement strand
CATTAGTCATAAACCCCTAGGAATTCAATTCCAAGTCATCACTTATTTACGTAAAAGGAAAAGATCTCCCCTATAAATCCAACAACCCCGAGAATTCAACTCGGCCAAATCGGCAACAACCATACCAACAATCATACTAGCAACATCCATAAGTGATTCAAAACGCATTCTAACGTTAATAATTCCTTTCTACACAATTCGACAACCTTTCATTTATATTCAAATAAACTACATTCGATCAAGCCAATACCAATACTCACATATTCAATTACTAATCCGCAACCATTCAAACAAGATTTTAAGAGCATTAGAACAATATTCCATGGAACCCGAAACCACCAATTTCCATAGAGCAACAACAATACATTTCTTTCTTCTAAATTCATCATTGACACCAATAATCCACACATTTACAACATTACTTCCATAAATTCAAGAAACTATATTAGAATCACTTTAGGTTCCAAATCAGCCCACAACCAATTACAACTTCAACACCAAGTAAATCTAACTCACCATTCCTACACAACACACACCTATTCGGCCAAGCCCCCACATCCATGATTTCATGAATTTTATTCATTCCTTCACATTACAACATGCACAACTATCCATAACACAACAATCCAAACATGCTAAGTAAGGTAGTTCTTTACTCCTATATAACACCACATACACACACTACCACACACAACACACCATAATTTCCCGAACTTCATTCATCTCAACATACCACAACACACACAACCATCTATAAAACATGTAAAAGGAAGTTAAACCTCACCTTTTCCAATCAACTTCTCCACTGCTAGAACTTGTTTCGCAAGAACGAACGGTTTTCTTGTTCCAACAACTATTCCACGTTGTAGAGGACCTTCATTCAGGTGGAAAGGCTAGGAGGAAACAATTTTCTTGATCAAAATTGGGAGACACCATGTTCGCTGTACCCTTGGCCGAACTCTCCCTTCTCTCTTTTCTCCACCTTTCTTGAATTTTCCAAAGTTAAAATGATGAGTTATGTCTCATGTTGTCACCACTTATATATATATATATATATATATAGGAGCACATGGCCGGTCATGCTCCTCTTTTATTCTCCAATTTTCTAGAAATTTCTAAGGTTGTAGAAAAATGAATTTGTAGTCTTGTTTAGTCACTCCATGTATACATATATACATAGCTCACAAGTATGAAATGAACACATGGCCCCCTACAAATACATGGTGTACACATGCACCACTTCATGGCATGAAACAATTGGCTTGCCATGTGTGGGCCCCACGGCCACATGGCCATTCATGGCTATTTCATGAAATAATTTTTCCAACTTCTAGCCCCCAATTTTTTCTTATTCCAATTTTACCCTTAATACTTCATACCAATAAAAAGACGACGAATATATGCATTCTTAACAAAACCGAAAAAAATATAACCTTGTCCTTAACTTTCCGCCATTAACTCGGAATATCCCAACGTACAAAATGCGGGATATAACACCCCCCTTCGGCAGAGGACTTAGGATCATATTTATAGAGGGTAAAGGCTAGGGTTTTCGCTGTCATGAGCGGGATTTTGAATCAAGGATTCAAATCTTGAATTAAAAATGCCCGTTGGAAGGTTTTTGGACAGACTTGTAGACCTTCCCGTGATTTGGTCAGATGTTTCTCAAAATGGTGAGATTTCGGTCTAACTTTGGGTCTGCTACCTTTTGGCTTCATGTGCGTCTGGTGATAAGCTAAGATGGGTGTAGGGAAATTGCATAAAAATGGTAGTGACAAGGCCTGTCAATGACTGGTGTGGTTTTGGTCTATACCGAAAATGGCGCGAGGAGAGAAAGAATGCTTGGTTTTCACTTAAAATAGAAGGAGAGAGCAGTAGCGTTGCACGAAAATGGAACGCTTTCAATCTGCCATTGATGGAGAAAATGGTTTCTTGTTTGGAAGAGGAAAAGAATGAGAGAGATTAGAGAGAGAGAGGAGAGTATGCGGCTGAAAGGGAAGGGGAACCCTACCCATTTCATATTTTATGAAAGGGCCGGGTCGGGTCAAACTTAAATGGGTAGTGGGCTGTTGACAAATGGGCTAGTCCGAAATAATGTTAGGGGTTGATGGCCGTTTGGGCTAAAATGTTGGAGCATATTATGTTTGTTGTTTGGACCATTAATTTTTTTGAAAACACCGGTCTTTTCCTCCTTTATTTTAATTATTTTTGGGCTTCTAATTTAATAACTAGTACAATATATACTATGATAAATTTTGATTAATATGTAGAAAATAAAGGACTTGATAAAGTATAATTAATTTAACGAAAATAAAGTGACGACGAACCCTTTTGAAATTTGTGATAAAGTGATGCTAGTAATAGTGAAAAATGAAAATAATGATATTAATAGCAATAGAAATAGTAGTGAAAATAAAATACTTAACTCGTCAATAAATTTAGAAGCCCGAAGAAATAAATTAGAATAAAGGAGGGACAAAATTGGGTGTCAACAACCTCAACCCTCTCGCCCATAGAGGCTCGATCAAATCCTCTGTACATGTAAGCCAGGACGGCGACGCCCCAACTATAACATCCCAGTTGCTCTAGGTCCTCAATAAAAAGCAGATACCTAATGCTCATATCCGCACCAGACGTGTTCGGGAACATGATGTCCCCGAATATGATGAGAAGATATAAGTGAGCACGTCGGTCAACATCAGCCTGTGCCGTCGCCTCCCTAATCCGGATGCGCGCATCTAGAGGCGCAAGTGAGCACGGAGGGACCGCAACAACCCACCGCTCCATGCATATCTCCTACCAAAAGAGCTCGAAACCAGCCGAGCCTAGCCATCTCCCGGCGATACGACGGCAACATCTCCGGAGGCTCCACTCTATACAATGCCTGTCCATCAATCTATAGACCATAAATCACCTCGCCATCCTGCAGGGTGATGGTAGCCTCTCCAATGCGGAGATGAAATGTATGGGTCTCGGTTGCCGGCTGCTCACCAATCATAGTCAGCTACTAAAACCCTATCGTGCACTAGCTTCGCCAACCTCGATGCCCCAGATACCGCCCGACGTAGTTTATCTCATGACATGGGATGTGGGGGAATGTACCTCTAGAATATGTCTGCCGACTCCCCCAAACCGGGTACGGACCACTACTGCAGAGGATACCTATGGCATCTCATACATATCGGGGACCTATGCTCATGCTGTAGATAAAGTACCTCTTTGTTGTCGGTGGTCCCGACTCCATGGTGGTGTCCTATCTATTTTAGGCATTTTAAATTAATCATTAGTAAATAAAGTAAGGATTAAAGTGGTAAATTTTTTACGCATTTTAAATTAATTTTTTTTTAATTAATCTCTAATACGTAGTATTAGTTATGTAATCTTTTACCGAGAAATTATACAAAGGATTGAATCCTAAACTAAGAATTTTCAATTTCTAATTACCAAATAAATAAATAAACAATTAACTAACTAATCAAATAATAAAAAATTAATTAGCATATAATTATTAAATAAAGTGAGAAACTAACTAATCAAATAATTAACAAATTATTAACAAATAAACAATTGGCTTAACAAAAATTAAATAAATAATTAGCTAGTCTAACAATTGAAATAACTAATCTAACAATTACCAAATACTAAATAAGCAACTAATAAACAATTAACAACAACTAAACAAATAAAAAGAAAAAACGGGCTGAAAACAGCCCATTTGCGCACAAAAAAAGTGCGTAAAATTTATTTTTTTGTCCATATTCACACAATAGTAATGCTTAGGTTAATAAATTAACAATTAACAACAAATGAAGAAAAAAAATTAAAAATAAATGAAAAACGGGCTGAAAACAACCCTTTTACGCACAAAAAAAGTGAGTAAAAGTATTTTTTTGTCCACATAATAATGCTTAGATTAATAATATAATAGAAAAATCGTAGTGAAATACCTAGATTGAAGCTTTGATTTTGAGTTTTTGAATTGAATTATACGCCGCTTTATTCACGAAGAAACTTATTCCAGTACTTCAATATACCACTTTTGGGTTGGAAATCAACAAGAAAACGATGTTTTTGATCGCGTGGGACCTCGGAAAGGGGCCTTTAATGGCTGATTTTCATTTTTTTTTTTTTTTGAATTTTGAATTTTGGGGGACCAGTGGGGAAGACGACTGGCCTGATATATTTGCTTCTTTTACGCACAGATTATGTGCGTGTTAACTTTAGTGTAAAAACTACACTTTGATCCTTTTATGCACATAATCTGTGCATGAAGCCTATTTAGGTTCTCTTTTTTTTTTTTTAATGGATTATTTTGGTTCCAAAAATTTATTTTGGGGTTACAAAAGTCTTGGGCTCCTTTATGTGGGAGTACTTCCTAATCTATTTTAATCAAGGTCTATGCGGGCAGATTCAAAATTTATGCTCTAGGTTCAACTTTTAAATTTTTTTTAGCATTGAACATATTGAATTTTTAAAATTATGGATTAGAGCATACTCCCTCTGTCCAATTATGTGGCATTGTTTGGATTTCAAGGCTGCTAGAAATTAAACTCTGTCTAGTGGTTAAAAAAAAGAATAATAATCTGAAATATTTAAAAGACATATGAAAAAGTCACGGTAAAAAAAACTCCTTTGACTCTCAAAATTCGAACAGTGCCATGTAAATTGGGACGAAGGAAGTACTATTTATAATAATTTTAGTTGATTACACATAAATTTTTATTTCGCGTTGAAAGTCCTGAATTTAAATGAACCGACGCTGCATCCCCTTTGCTTATATGTTGACCTGTCTTAAAGTAGATTTTGATCATCATCTAGGTAATCTTTTTGCGTTTCTTTGGATATTTATGGTCCGTTGGCGTTTACAGGTTTGACAGATTGCAAAGTTTATAGATCTTACTGCAGCCGATGTTAATATTTGACTATGAATGGTACAAAGCAAAAATGATTCTGTCTTTGGAAAACGGATAACGTGGAATTGTAGTTTTACTTTTACTTTGTTGAAATAATCTTTGACATTCATATCATTGGACAAATCTAATAGCCTCTGGGAAGTTGGGGCATCATATAGAAGGGTTGGGCTGAATTTACACGAATTAAAGATTATTTGGGGGCTTAGATGAATAAAGTCAAGATGGACTAAATAATAGGTCGTATCCCAATTATATTTAGCATAATTGAATGTTCATTATTTAATACTGTTAACTAAATGCTTAGATTAAACCAACTAAACCCAACATTAGCAATGCATGGATTCTAGTCCATCCAAAAATATTATATTACTCCCTCCGTCCCAATTAAATGTCTTAGTTTGACTGAACACGAAATGTAAGAAATAAAGGTAATTTTTGGATTTTGTGGTCTTAAATTAAAGATGTATGTAGTCCTTTAAATCTTGTACTCTTAAATTTGTCATGTAGAAAGTTGAGATTGAAAAACATACTAAATATAAAAAAATACACTCTTTTTGGAATAGATCAAAGAAGAAAGTAAGACACTAAAATTGAGACGGAGGGAGTATTTCATACAGGTATATCCTGGGATTATTTTTCTTTCCCTCTAGCCAAACGACCCCCTTAAAGTAGCAATTGGAGGAGGATCCTACTTGTCGCCCACCTCGAGATATTGATTTGTGATGCAGAATGGTAACTTCTAAGCCTCTAGTCTTGTGATATAAATTAAAAGTTTTAACAATGCGATATTATCTAGTGAAGCTAATATAAATAACTATCTTTTATTGGCTTCTAACTAGATATAATTATAAAATGCAAAATTACCGAGCGTAGCTGCTTTTCTTATTTCTGTATTTTTTTGAAATATAGAGAAATACAGTGAACAGTAAACATGCTCTAGTGAAATTAAGAGCTATTTATGGAACAGATTTTTTGAAATACAGTGAAATACACGGAAATACAAAATCGGGTTGAGGAAAAATAGGCTATATTTTTGGAACAGATTCTTCTTTTTCTTTTTAAATGGTAAGTTAAATTAAATCAACCATATTTCACGCATTCCATAACAACTCACGAATCTCTCTCAACTTTTATCAATCAAAACTTTTTGAATTCAAAAACCACTAAAGATCCGAAAACTTCCAAATATAGAAAAATATACGCTGGAACACAATGAAATATGATTGATTGTTTAAGAAATATATAAAGTTGTAGTATGCGTATATATAATGGAATACAATGAAATATATCAGAAACTATTTCACAAATTAGAAATACAAAATGCAGAAATACTTTGAAATACAAAAGTCATGAAAACAAAGTGGAGTAAAAATAGGCTCTACAACAAAAAAAAAAAAAAAAAAAGAAGATAAATCCATTTAAATACAGCAAAATAATACACTGAAATATACTAAAAAATTAGATATACTGTTTGTTGAAACACAGAAATACACTGAAATATACTGAAACATTTTATCAAACACTTGGTGGAGATGAAGCTCCACAACTCTCATCAATGGTGTTTCTACAACAACAACCTATTCTCTTGCTCCTGGATGATGCTACAATATCATATTGCTATAATCAATACTATTCTTCATCACTCATAAGATAAACAATACCACATGATTAGCAAACGAATTGTTATGGCTGAGCTTCGGCCATTGGTTGGAGATCCTCCACTGCTTTTCTTGTTACCACTGGTGTATTTTTGCTTGAAGTATCAATATCCGCCATTAAAATGGAGAGATAGAGCTTGTTAAAGAAATTCTAACAATGGCTGAAAATATATATTAAAAAAAAAATTGAATGAAAAGTGAAGGTAAAGACGATGAAATTTATGAACAATTGAAGAGAAATACAACAAATAACATAACGAAAATTAGTTACAGAGAGATTGGGTAACTGATAAGGAAGAAGAAGAAATTGTGCTAATTATGGTGAAGAATAATGGGAGTAAAATACGGTTGTGAATTGAAGATGTGAGAGAAAAATATTTGAAAAAAAAAAGAGATTGTGGGTAAATGGGAGAGAGGTACCTTATTTTTAAGAAAATACATTGCAGTTACAAAAACAAGTTATAGATGATAATTTGATAAATAATTAAGCTACCAAAATTAATTAAAAAAAATATAGTTATTACTAATAAATAAGTCTTAGAAGTAGTTATGGACTGTAAATTTTCCTAGTATGAATTTAGGGTGTTTAACATATATATACATAAGAATTGGGTATATTTACAAAATATGACGATACTTTTCAGTTTACAAAATATAACTATAGATTTCTTACAAAACATATACGAAAATTATCACTCAAGGCTTAAAATTTTCGCTCAATTTTTTGTGTATGAAAACTGTATGAAATCTGTATATTTCGCTCAAGGCTTAAAATCATGCTCAAAACTTTGTGTATGAAAACTGTATGAAATATGTATATCTTGCTTAAGGCTTAGAATTCTCACATTTGTTTTTATATGAAAACTGTATGAAAACGGTATGAAATATGTATATAACTGTGTAAATTTATATAAAGTTCATGTTAGCTTTTTGGAAAATTAAAACAACTACAATAACATTGTATTCAACATTCATACAATATTCATACGAATTTAATTTAATACAACAACAACAACAACATAGAAAACTTAATTTACAATTTTCATACAAACTCGACATACAACTATCATACAATTTTAATACAAATTTGAATCTGTGTATCATACGAGTCCCCTTTTCCCTATTCTTTGTATCATATAGATCCCCTTTTTCCAATTCTTTGTTTAGCAAAAAAAACCCCTTTTTCCAATTCTTTGTTAACCTTTTTTTCAACAACAATAGGAGCCTCAATTTAGTCAAATCTTTTGCTATTTCCACACCGTCAACCCTGTTTTTCTTAACAGTAGGACAACCAAATTCGCCTTCAAAATCAGAATCGTAGACAATTTCTTTGGAATTTGCAGGTAAAATTTCTTTCCCCTTCCTTTTAGCATGATTTCAAGGCATTTTTTGATGAACTACTGTAACAATAAGTGATTTTCCACCTTCCTTAACAGGACTTTGAGTGAATGCATGCAAATTAAAATCGGAGATCGGCCCTATTTTTGGGCTAGATGAGGCAAATAGCCTGTTGCTTTTACGAGTAGGAAATTCCATTGAAGTTTTTTTACTCATTGCTTCAACAATAAAGATGAATAAGAAAAAAAATGGAGATTGGGGAAGATTTTCTAGTAGCCAAGAAACATCAAAGAATAATTGTTTGTCATGAATATGAAAATGTTGATTATTAGGAAAAGATATAAAGTTTGGTTTGAATACGATGCAAAACAGAGGAGAAGTTAGAGAGATTGAGAAGAAGAGGGAAGTAGAGAGAGAGAAAATCTTTTTGATGTTGATGATGGGAAGAGAGAGAAAGAGTACAGGAGAGAGAAAGATCTTCTTTCAAATAGAATTTAAAAGTGAAACTGATTCCCAAATCTGGCATGTTTAAATCTGAAAGAGTACAGGAGAGAGAAAAATCGTACTATACTAAAAAAAAAAAAATGTGTTATGCTAAGCCAAAAATTCAAATCCAGATTATATTCCTAAAAAAGGGCCCAAAATTATGGAAAAAGACATTAATCTCAAATCTGATATGTTTAGTAATTAAATTATTATATTTTGTAAATAAGGAAAAGTATCCTTATGTTTTGTAATTTATAATCTTAAGTAGTATTATTAGGTCATTTTCCCATGAATTTATCATTGTTTAATTATAGATAAGTTGGGCTTTCAACTTTCGGCCCATGATATAAGAAAATTGTAGATTTGATTGCCAAAGCAAAATTAGTCGAGTGCCATAAAATCTATATATAATATAAAGCTACACATAAATAAGGTGATGTGGCACCTCTCAATGGCCTCCATTCCTATTTATCTTTTTTCTCCTTTTTTTTTTTTTTAAACTTTTTCTCAATTTCTTTTTTTTTAAAAAATAATCTACATAACTCACTCCTCTTTATCTTCATAAATTCTATCTTAATTAATAATATCCATAACTCATAGTTGCCTCATTCTTTTAACAGTTATGCGATAAGTTAATAGGACCTTGATGCGGTTTCCAAACGTCATAGCTTGGAGTCATCACACCATTTGAGCCTATTGAAATTGTGAGAATATTAGAAATCCGGATTCTTATCCCAACAATTGCCTCATTTTTTAGCAGTTACCTCATTTACTCATTAATAATTACGCCTTAAGTATCTCAGGTAATCAACACGTCATTAATCCTCCAAACCCAAATACATTCTCTATTAACTATTGTGAGTTATGACCTTTCCCTCTTCTTCCTATAAAAAAATTACGGATCCTTTCCTCCCTCTGTTTTCTTAGTTTTTGGTGTCTCTTTCTTCTATTTTTGTTTATAATTTCTCATATCTTATTGATGTTAGATTTGTTGTTTTTTGCAGGTCAATTTTGTTGGTTTTGAATTTTTTTATTTCGAAGCTATTGTTAAAATTATTTTTGAAAATATTGTTGATTATATACCAACACTCTATAACAACACTTAAGAGCCACAATACCGGACCAACCGTTTATCTGGAAGATTATTTTCAACAGAGAATTCATTCTTCAAGTTTCGACTTTCCAA
The DNA here is from genome assembly GCF_029784015.1 of Lycium ferocissimum. NCBI lineage: Eukaryota > Viridiplantae > Streptophyta > Magnoliopsida > Solanales > Solanaceae > Lycium > Lycium ferocissimum. Next base: position 15,419 of record NW_026713598.1, on the reverse strand, counting down.
TTCATACGAAGGCGGAGCTTTATTTTTTGGCATATCAAATGTCACAACATGACCTCCTTACAAGCTCTCAAAACGTATATAAAGCTTGATGATGGATCTATCAATGACAATGAAAGGACGTGAAATGAAATTGGGTTTGGTTTCTATTTTTAGTTGGAAAACGAATAGCTTGATGGGCTGAAGTGTTTTTTTTTTATCTTTATAACTTCATCGTTTTCCTTTTTTGAAACAAGTAAAAATTATGAAAATTTTCAACATGAACCAACTCAATGAAAATTCTCAGAATGAATTTGATAAACTTGTCATGACAACAAACTTTTTTAGGCACTGAAAGTGTGGCGTTTATATCGCAGTATTAGTTTGTTCTATATTATCTTCTTTTTTCATACCGAACAATTTCATGAAGTTCACTTTTGATTATTACGTGAAAAAAAGACAATAAAAGTTAAAGTCTGTTTTATATCGGTGACCTAAACTAGTTTCACATTTTAATTACTCTAATTTCCACGACATGTACCACATAAAAAATGCAGCTTGCTAAACTAACCAATTTTTGGAAGTTTATGGGCTTATATTTCATGACACTTGTATAAATCTTTAAGCTTTTTATAGGGTTATACTTTTCATCATCCACTTCTTCATTTTCATTTACATAAAATTTTACATTTATATTTTTAAAATTTTAGATGTAACTCAATTGGCTTACAAACATAATTGTCTTCATTTTGTTAGGGCATACACGGGCTCACCTGTTAAGCATGAACGTTTTTGAGCTTTTATTTGCACGATCTTCTCTTTTCTTCAATATTCTGTCACTTTGTTTGTCTATGAAGATGGAAGAGTTGAAAGATTAAATATAAGTTGGATCTTCTTTCTAAAGTAACTTTACTATATGTATTTTTCAATTGTCAGGAAGTTTATCTTTTGTTATGAATTTTTGAGATGCAATATGAAATAAAAAAATATTACCAGTCATTCAAAGTACAGTAGATTATATATATTAATTAAGACGATGAGTTACATATTGTATTTTTCTAGATTACACTGTTTAATAAATTACCAATCAATTTCTATCACCAAGAGAAAAAAGAAAGTGTTACTCACCACGTAATAGGAAATCTTATGAAAATAAAAGTCACTCCGTTAGATAAATTATTTAATAATATTTTGATTTTTTATTTTAACGGCGCGAAGCGAGTCGACATATTCACTAGTTGTATGAGTATAGCAAGGAGTGGCTCTCACATCTTAATGTTTTATTTAAAGGCTTCTTGTTCTTGTTTTCAAATGGCTTCAGTATTTAAGATGTTTTAATAGAGAGTTACTGGGATTCTTAAGCAGTAATCGAGAAAAAATAACCAAAAAAAAAAAAAAAAAAAAAGAAAAGAAGAAGAAGCAATAATCGAATTCGATACCACGCACAACTTTATTTATCATCAACGAAGAGTTGATAATTGTTTAGCACAACTGGAAATTAATTTAAGCTAAACTATATATGATTTTGTTTTTTTTTCATACATTACTATAAGCTTTGTCTTCAGAATCTGAATCTCCATTTCTATTGGCCCTTGCATCTGGAAAATTTTTAGGAAAGAAATTCAATTAGAAATATGTCAACAGTCTCTTTTTAATGACATAAGTTAAGCTTTATTTCACAAACTAAACTCTCTTTTTTTTTTCAACTGAAAATTCACATAATTTGCCTAAGATCACAGAAAGTCACTGAGAGAAAACAAATGCGACATTTTTTGTGATACTTAGGCAAATCCGAGTGACTAGCTTTTTGGTTTTAAAAAAAAGTATGCAGTGACTTTTTATGATACATCGGCAAAATTGAGTAACTTTTTAGTTATAAAAAATAGCTAGTTTAGTGACTTTATGTAACATATATTGATAAGTTATATATTGTCTACTACTCCCTCCGGTTCTAAATAAGAGCTCACTTAATTAGCCTTTTGCACACCCATTAAGAAAATACTAATTCCTAGAAAAAATAGGCATTTTTACTAGACTAGCCTTAATTAAATTACTGTTTTTTTACCTAATTACTCCAAATTGAGTAATATAGTTTCTTGATTACATAAAAACTCAACATATCTAAATAGGGGTAAATTTGGAAGAAAACAATTAATTCCTTCTTGATTATGTAAGTGGACACTTATTGTTAACCAAAATAAAAAGGCTAAATGTACACTTATTATGAACCGGAGGGAGTAAAAAATATTCAATTTAATACTGTTAACCATGAAACATAAATATATGTACCTGAAAATGCAAGCTATGAAAAATCTTGTCTCCAAAAGATTTAAAGGATGAGGCATTTAGCAAAATTAATCCATCTTCCTCTAAATTTCGGAATGCTTCTGAAATTGGAAAATCATTTGCTTGAGTTGTGGAGATTTGTACTAAAACCTGTCCATGACACAGTGGACTTGCAGAAATTGATGTTGTTGGAGATTCACAAGAAGTTCCACTCATACTTAATTTTCTCTGATTATCAATTTGGACTAATGAATCTGCTTTCTTTGACATAGTTGATAATAACAAATCCTTTGTTTTGCTTAGCCTCTCTATTTCTTTCTTCAGCTCTGGTATGTATTCTTGCACATAAGATACTGTTGCCGGAAAGCTTAGCTTTTTCTGCAATTAAAAAAGGCATATATAGGTTAAACAAGTTATGGACAAGAAAGATTTATTCACATTGGAAGTGAATATTATTAAACTAAAACTTGAGTAATTTTGTTAACCCTTGTTGTGTTCTATTTCGACACGGAGGCAAATTTAGAATTTAGCAGAATCAACAGATTAAAATGAGTGCGATATTAATTTTTTTTCCATATGTATATATAGTTAATTACTGAAAATATTGGATTTAGTTGAACTTGCAAAATATCTGTCCTACATATATCCGTTTAATGTTTGGAAGTTAAGAACACCCCACAACCACCCCCATCCCCGCTTTATCTACAATTCTATCCTAGGCTAGAATCAATAGGGTTATCATTTCAAAAATTATCTTACTTGATGGAGTAAAATTATTTTTCCTTAGAAAAACGAAAGCAATTAGTATGTAAACTAAAATTTTAATTTCTCTCATACTACTAATAAGAAAGAAATTTACAATTTTGATGAATTGATGAGGGGCTATTGGGATACTTTCGGGCATCAGTCCTAATGTCTCAGGGTCGAGTTTTAGGAATGAAAACCCCCTAGAAGGGAGTGCTGAAGCGAAGTGCATGAATAGCCACTTTTAGGACCACTATTTAAAACGTAACCAAAATTAACAAGATATTTTAAATTTAGCCGCCTCAAAGATCAAACTTCTAACCTCGAGTTTGGTGTTTCAAACTCTAAACTCAAAGGTCTGAAGTTTCAAACATCGGACTTGAAAGTCTGAAGTTTGAAATGCCAAAATCAAACTCCAGCTTTGACAGTTCAAAACTCCAGGCTTGAATATGTCTCAATTAGAAGAAGGAGTTAGGAGGAAGAAGAAGAAGAAAAGAAAACGGTATGAAATTTGCCAACTCTAGCTAAACTTTAAATAGTCCATATCTTAAAGCGGCTACCTGGGGCTACTTCTATGGAGGGCTTTCCAAGATAGGCGCATCTAAATTAGTCGAACCACTAATTTCTAGATATCATATGGTTATTATTAAACAAAAAGGACTTTGTATTTCATGACAAGTAATTCTGGTAGGGTATACATACCTTTCGATGATGATTAGCTGCAGAAGGAAGCAAAGAACGAAGAGTGGAATAAAGAAAATTCATGTTCTTTCTCCGATTACGCTCACTTGCATTATGGCTTAGTTTCTTCGCCATTAATGACCTCTCTTCTCCTAACTGAACATCAAACTCACTTTCTTTGTGATATTGTTCTTGATGAGATGAAGGAAAATTCATATTATTATCAATATGTAAACCTTCAAACAAGTTGTTAGTCTCAATTTGGAACTGAGGCGAAGTTATTGTCTTCGTTGTTTTCTGATCATAGCTAATTAGTGGTTCTTCAAAGGACCATCCAGTACTCATATTTGGATAATTAGTAGAAGAGCAAAAGGCTACCATTTTTTGTATAAGGTTTCTTAATCAGAAATGATTTTATTAAATTTCCTAGATAAGAGAAATTGGGAGATGGCTATCTGAGTATTTATACAGACTGTTGTAACCGTACATATACTTTTTGTTGAATTCAATACATTGGTTTTATTTTAATCTGAGAATTACAATTTGACATTAATTAGATTAAAAAAGCGTACTTAGTATTAGTTTAATGGGATGATTGCACTTTTGGTTCCTCAATTATTAGTAAACTCTTAGTTTAATGTTTGTAATATTTGGCTAAGCATATCTACCTTAAAAAGCTAATTAAAATGTGTATTTTGGTCCCTTTATAAAGCAAATATTTGATATATTTAGAACTGTACCTTGAAATATGGAGTTACGTAAAACGTCGACATAACAGATAACACATCAATAATTGAATGGTTTAACACTTAATAAATCATTAAAATTGTGAAGATTTACAGCCAGCGAGATCAAAGGTGTGCATATCAATAATTTGAAGGTTAAATATGCTTAGCCAAAAATTATAAGGATCAAAAATCAAATTTTATCAATATTTGAGGGATCAAAAGTGCTAATTTCCCTAGTTTAATCATGGCTAGAAACAATTAGTTAAATTATACACAATGCTTGGTGCCCTTTGGTGCGTTTGGTATAACGTTAATTACTTAATTACACCTGATCTTGGACGCACATAAATAAACACGGAATCTTGCTAAGACTTGGGTAAAGTACATACATAAAATATATTTTCTACTTATATATAAAAAGAGGAAAATTGTCCTAGTTTTGCTTACGAAGAGTAAAATTTAACATTAGATAAATAGAATAAGATAAGTACTAAACAAAGGAATACTTTTCATTGGATTAAACACAAAGTTTAAGATAATACTATGACGTGGATCTTGTGTTCGTACTTAGTAGTTATCCAACAGTTATATATAGAGTAAATAAGAAAGGGAATACATATAACTAGTTCAAAACTAAAATTTAACTATTTAAAATAAATAAACTTGAATTCTAACTTATAAAAGGGATGGAAACTAAAATTATTAGTCAAAGGATGTCAAATATTTTGGGATATCTAAAAATAAAAAGTGTTACATAAATTAAGGTATAATCATAACAAAGATTAAATATGAAAAAAAGAAAGAAACTTCTAAAGATGTTTGGCCGTCTCCCAAGTGATCCCCGCCATGTAACAAACCTTTGGATGGATATCAAAATGTTTATCTACGAACTATGAGAGTTGAAATAATATGTGAATAGAATATTCTAACCCTTCCTCTCACACAATTTAGTCCCTAAGTCAACGATTAAAATTTGTGGTGTTAAATTTAGCACATAAAAATATGATTTGCATAATTCATTAAAGTATGAGCGGGTTAATAACTCCTATTTACCAACTCAACTCATTTTGATTGGCAAAATCAATCAATTTAAATGTTGGTTGATTTGTAGCTCAAATTGACTCATAAGAAACTTTGTTATATACTCTTAAAAATATTTTTTTTGTTTGGCATGTTATATATAGGTATAATAAAGCACCAACGTTTTGTTAGGTACTTAACAAATTATAAGAAAACAAACAAAAAAATTAAAACTTAGTAAGATCAATTGAGGGGGTTAGAGCATGACTCATTGTTTATCCCATTTTGACCTAGCCTATTTTGCCCAAATAACTTTTGTGTGGGTTAGTTATTCGTTCATTGATTAACTCAACCTATTTTGATTTAGTCATTTTAGCCCAAGTAACCTTTTGGCGTGGCAATGACCTGCTCATTTATAGACTCAAATCATTTTTTATCCAGCCCATTTCAACCCATGTAACTTTTAGACTGTTAATAACTCACTCATTTATTAATTTTCCTCATTTTGACCTGCCTAAATTCAACTTAACTCGCCATTTGACACCCCTCCTTAGTTGTAATAGTTTAAGTTTTATTTTAATTTAAGCATCTTGATTTACCCAAAAAAAAAAAAAAAGAAGAAGAAGCAGCAAAAACTGGGTAGAAATATATTGTGGAGATCAATTAAGTTGTCGAAAGTGTGTGTGCATGCATGGACAACGCAAGCCCAGAGTAAGCTCACATATTACAAACTCGAGCCAAAGTTGTTGGGGCACGTGGGAGTAGCACTTAGGTAGCTTCCATTTTAAAAATTCTATCTTACAATTATTTAATTACTTCCAGATAGTTTGATACCATCAGCCAGGAATCTTTTCCATTTTTTTCTTCTTTGTTAAATCTGTGTATCCAAATAGTTTACAAAATTAAATTTTTTGTTTTAAGTTAAGTTGGTACGATGAGTACTTGGTCCAATTTTATTGCCACCATTTTGGACATAATTCTTAACAAAAAAAATCTTATTAATCTGTCAATTTTTATTGCCAGAAGACTAGATAGAGAAGATGCGTTTACTTCCAAAAATTGCTTCTCAAATTCTGGATTTTGGCAAAAGAAGTTTGGGTGACAATACAGCAGGAAGTTTTTGTAATTTAAAATTGTGGTCTAAAAGGTTCATGAGTTGCAAGACCCAGTATGCATGTATCAATAAGACTTAGTATGTATGTGTAAAATGTCATGGTTTGGGTACATATTTGTACTTATAATTACATCCAAAATTATTCAATATCTTATATCTGTACAAAACTTGTTATAAATTCCCACATCAACTACGATGAGTTCCTTGAGTTTAAGGCACGATGGATTTATTCCTCTCCTGTCTTGACAGGTTTCGATTTCAACAGGGATCTTGGGTTGTTGGGTATAGCAATAGGGATCAATCCCGAAAACTCTTTTGTGAGTCCGGTACGGAGTAATAGTGCGTACAGGTAAGGCACAATGAGGAACAAAAATGCAAGAAAGTGATTCAAGAAGCTAAATGAGTAATGAACGAACTTTTATATATTGCCTTTTTGGAGAGAAAAGAGGGATAGGGTTACAAAAGCTTGAACAAGATTATTCCCTTCCTTCTATCCTAAGCTATCTTTATACAAGTCAAAGTTGGACTTTATCAAACCCTAAAGTACAGGTGATGTGACCTCTCTGCAGCCCCCACGTGCATACATACTGCTGCACCATGATCGAGGTCTGCAGACGTGACCCAAGTTGATAAGAGTGGATGCCAGCTGGATGGATCCTCTGAACCTATCGAGTATCCGGTCATGTAAACTAACCCTGGGTGCACTTTTCACCCAGTACATTTATACATTAATTAATCATGGTTAAGTGATAGTTGTATATATTTACCACTCGTTATTTGTCGCTGAAACAAATTTATTAAAGAACTAACTTGTCTGGAGTTGTAGCATTATTTTGACTCCTTTAGCTCCAGGAATCCTTGTTTGTTATTCGTCCCTTGTAGTATTTGAATTCTTGGGCCCTTCTAGCATCACCTTATAATCTTAGCTCTTCGTCAGGATGTCTTCGATTGCTTTTCTTTGGATTGGTTTGGTTAAACTTGGATTTAGCATAAAAGTTAAACAACAACTAATAAGAATTTAGAAAAGACAAATGTTTCTTCATGGTATGCTACGTGCAAATTACGAAATTCCACACGATCTATTACTCTGTCGTCTTTGAAGAGCATCTGCTCATCCGCTTTAATTTCCTTCTTGGGAGTAATTTTGCGCATCGTCCATTTTATTAAGCAAATTTATTAATTTGGCAATGACGACTTTGTGCGTGACCCTTGAAGTATACCTTGTACTCGTACCTCACCTCACTTTGTTAGTGGTCATCTAAGCAAATAATTATATTTGCTAATTGCTTTTTTAAAATCTAATTGCTTTTTTAAATAACTATTTCCATAAGTTAGGAGTATCTATTAAATGAACATCAATTGCTTTGGATACTAAATTCCTAACTTTTGAAAACATATAGTTGATCAAATTCAATAAATATTTTTGAGGAATTTGATTTGATCTTTAGTAGTTGTCTATAAAAGTCGATCTTGGTTATCACGGGCACTAGTCACGAGTTAATGTTATAATTATAAGGATGTGATAATCTATCTTTGCATATGATTTGTGTAAGAGAATTTGAGAATGTCCCAGCTAGAAGAACCTGACCCTCAAAATCTACGTGGGAATTGAACAATTGCCAATTTCTATACAAGTTGAGTGCAAGTGCTTGGTGACGTGGCCTGGTGTGTGATATACAGTGGTAATTCCACCTGCCGGTAGGGAAGACTCCTCCCTATAACAATGGAATTGACTATACAAATTACCAAAAAAAAAAAAAAAAAAAAAAAAAAAACCATCAACACCGTTAAGTTGAGTTAATGATTGTCTCAACACTATATTTTACACACACAGAAAAGAAAGAAGGTAGATAGTAGCAGAAATAGAGCCAAGATTTGAACTACATGTTCTAGATCCCAGGACACGATTTCAAATGCTAGCAACTGTGTTACGTTCTGAATTTAATTGTATGTATATTAGATCAAAATTATTGGGTTCTTGAACCCTCTATCTGGAAATAAAGAAGAGCATAGGAGCTTTTAGTTGTTGTTACAAACATACATATTAATTAAACATAAAGACTACCTAAAATTAAAATTAAAATATATGAAATAAAAAAACTTTGTGTAATGATCCCAAACTTTGGGGCAATACTTGCATTTTGTCCTCAATTCTCCCATTTTATTAAAAACACTTTGTGTAATGATCCCAAACTTCAGATGTTTTTCTATCATTATCCCCAAGGCTTGGGTCTCGACTACAAGGAGTTGTTCTTTTCTGCCTTTTAGGAGGATTACCCATGATATATAAGAAGTATTAGGACATTACCATGTGCTTGAGTTATATAAATCCGATGTTCGAATTAATATCTTCTATAGGAACCTCCAAATCTACAACCTGATATGTCCTTTTCATATGAAAAATATTATATACCACAATGACCCATTATACGTATGGTAAAAAGAAAGGTATAAATTCGGGAAAAAAAGAAGAAACAACCTAAAATCAAATGGCCGACAAAGAAAGGCTAAAAATTTAAGTTAAAGACATTAGACTCTAACATTATATACACAAATGTTAGTAGGTTTACACTTAACACTTAAAGAGTTAAAAGACTTAAAGACATGGGCTTGGACATATTCTTAAAAACATGGGTCTTAAATAATCATGCGAAATAAGTAGACCAAAAATCAAATTAATGATTAAAAGGTATAAAATATTTATAATTATTTATGAAAAACTAATATTATACATATAAATAATTATAAAATTTACGTATATAATTTATCGGTTTAGTTCGGTTATTTATTCGGTTATTTTTTAATATAATCATAACCAAACCAAACATTATCGGTTTTTAAAATTTAAAACCAAATCAAACCAAACCAAACCAAATGTCGATTTTTTTATTTGGTTTGGTTAAATTTTCGGTTTGGTTCCTTGAACAGCCCTACAGTACTCCGTCCTAGATAGTAGTCATAAATGAAGAAAAATACTTTAGTCAAACATAGAGGTGAATTCATAATTATAAGTCTGCAGATGTAGAATATCATTATCTTTTGACTCAATGAGTACAGCTGCAAAAATATACATATATTTAATTTTTTTTAATTACATATACATTAAGTATGATCAGAATATTAATAGGTACGTCTGTGGACGATGTCGGTAATACTTGACAATAAGATTTAACAATTTTAAGAACTTGTAGCGTACTTGGTTTCTATAGGTTCTTCAATATTTTGCCCAGAGAACCTTGCATAATCTAGTCATCCTTAAAATTGATGGCACATTTAATTAATTAAACGTGCTTATACGTGACATGGCCACTAAAGTCTCGAGCTTATGAGTGACATCTTACTCAAGGCTCGTGATCCCACACGCAACAAGCCTTAAAAGCGTATACATTTTTTATGTAAATAAACATTGTCCCTGGAATTACACAATACTCTATTGCTTGTTATTATTGTTAGAAAGAAAATGAAACCAAACAGGAATTAAAATAACTAATTAACCATTGATTTAATTCACTAGTATGCTGAGGTATGTCCTGATCAAAGCTATTGGTATAGATTCTCATTATAAATGTGATGTCAACATTAATTGTCTTCAGAGTATTAATTAGAAGAAAATTTGTCCTCGGAGTATTATTAGCAAAATGCTAGCCATTTCTCCTTCATCTCCTTTGTTTTCTAATTATAACTTTGGCTCATGGATTTTGGATGAACTATACACTCCTGCTCATCTAGAAACATCAAATTCAGCTGTTGCCCTTCATTCATCATCTCAAAAATTACTTCAACACTGTGATTCCTCAAATAAATTTGATCATCAGATTATTAACGGTGGTGATCATCATAATCAACCTGATCAAATGGTGAAGAAGCTTAATCATAATGCAAGTGAGCGTGATCGAAGAAGAAAAATCAATAGCTTATATTCTTCTCTTCGTTCTTTGCTTCTTGCTTCTGAACATACGGTATGATTTTCGGAGTAGAATAACATAACTGGATGTTATAGGAGAAAAAGAAAAAGGGGAATTGTGATATTTTATGATAGTACGGTTCAAACTAATCCCAAGAAAAGAAGTTCTATAAACATAAGTGGACGGATATTCTTAATGGTGTGATGGATTTCGGGGAAAACCGTATATTTTTGTCCAAAACGAATAATATTACATCGTATTAAAAGTGTCTTTGGGTGGTGACGTGAGACTCGACTTACTATCTTTACGTGTCTACATGTTTTTTTTTTTACTATCTTTACCCGTAGCTTGAAAACGCATCACAAAAAGAAGGCTGTGGGCTTTGGTGGTCATAAATACTAAGATGATATGAGTGGCACATGGTGAATTCTAAATTAGCCCATGCAATGAATTTTAGTGATGGGCAAGGGGAGAGTCTACGAACAAAATCTCACGTTGATAGCTAAACACGAAATTAATCTATATATAAGATATATGATACTCTTAATGATGTGATTAATACTTTTTGGAAAAAATCGCGTGGATTCGGCCTAAAGCCAAGAATATCATTACATGATTAAACCTATGTACACCAATAACTATCGTTTAATCTCTAAAGTAGAACTAAGACTTAATTTTAAAGTAGATTTTTTCATCATATGCTAACACTTCATTATTCTTCATGTTCACAGAAAAGACTAAGCATTCCATCAACAGTATCAAGAATTCTAACGTACATACCAGAGTTATGAAATGAAGTGGAAATACTGATTCAGAAGAAAGAAGAACTTACATCAACAACCATCTCCAATAATGAAAATTCAGCTAATTTTACTAAGAAAAAAAGAAGAGGTGGAATTGAGAGATCTTCCTTGATTATTTCAGCAAGTGAAATAGGTGATAAAGAAGTAGTGGTTCAAGTATCTACTTTGAAGATCAATAAAGGTTCAATTGCTGAGGCTGTATCAAAATTAGAGGATGAAGGACTTCTTCTACTAAATGCATCTTCTTTTGAAACTTTTGAGGATAGGGTATTTAAAATAGATAAATACACCAAACAACAAATTCATTTTTTTATGAGATGGATTAAAAAAAATTAATGTAAGGGAAGAATTTAATTCTTATTCTTTTTTTTTCTTCATTTGATTGATAAAATCCAAAGAATAGGGAGGTTTTCGTATCTATCAATTCGATCAAATAGACTGAGCAATTGTCACCGTTTATAGATATACCTTAGCATTTTCAGGTATTATTAAATACTTCTTCCCCTTCTTTCTATTAGACAAAATTTAACGCATCAGAATGAAAAATTACTCGTCCTTTAATTCTTTTACTTCCCCCAATACACATTGTTCTTCGTTATACTTTTTATAGATATACCTCGCATTTTCAGGTATTATTAAATAATTCTTCCCCTTCTTCCTATTAGACAAAGTTTAACGCATCAGAATGAAAAATTACTCGCCCTTTATTCTTTTACTTCCCCCAATATACATTGTTCTTCGTTATACTTTTTAGGTCCGACATGGGCAAATATACCCCACAACTTTGTCATTTATATTTGATACTCCTCTTGTTAAAAATAAATAAAAAATAAAAAAGTGGCTCATATATATCTTCAACGTCTAACACATAGAGCAGATTTGCCCTTTTCGTTAACAGACTCCCATTTACTGAATTAAAAAATCGTTTACCTTATTTTTATTGACCCAGATCCCACCCAAGGTTGCGGGGTATATTTTGCCCCGAATCCCGTCCAACATTTATACTTTCAACGTCTCATTTTATGTGATACAATGTTGAGTACGAGAATCAAATTATTTTTTGAGTGTGAATCGGACATAAAATTTTCATTTTTTAATAATAAGATTTACAATATATTTAGAAATTAAATAAAATATACTATAAATCACAACAATTAGCGATTTAGAATATTTAAGACGAATTAGAGTTTAATGTATATTTTTGTGGTGGGGAAGGTCTAACGGGAAAAGGTAACTTTAATTAACAAAATACCTTGAGTATAGTTCAAAGAGGTCACAACTTTTATTAACTCTTAAATTAAAAGAAAACGAGGCATACTCCATGTCCTTTAAGTTTCAGAGAAGCTATATATATGCCACTTAACAATTTAATTTCTTGAGTTAACAGTAGACTTATCAAATTGTACCCGCTAAAATCTCCACCTCTATTAGTCTTTGTTCATATATCTTCGAAATTGTGTTTGTTCTGTTTTTCTTATGGGTATATTTTTTTTCTTTTGGTCAACAGGTTGAAGGAGCTATGGTTGTTGAGGTTGACACCCTAAGAGAGAAGCTCTCATCATATTTTGAGAATGAAGACAAGTTATTACCATAACGAATTTCTAGCTTTATTTTTACTAAAATTATAATGTATTCATACTTATCTTCTTTTTTTCATATTTTTTCGTAGGATAGTATCAGCAACAAATGTAAATGCATTTTAGGAATTCGAGAGAGGTATTTTCCTTATAAAAAAATAAAAATTGTTGTTTCAAAAAATAAAAATTGTCCATAACTCAAGAAGTTGTGTCTACAATATGTTACTTTCAAATTTAAATTAACCAACGTTTCTGAAAAGCAATTTGAGGTACGGAAGAACCTTAGGGAGCACTGGCAAATCTGCTAGGTTTACACTCATTAGGTCAAACGCAATACAAGTTCTTTGCATGCTCACTTCATCAAGTGCAGGTACTTTTGGGTATCTCTGGCTGAAGTGAGTCAATATTACCCGGTATGCATCAGCAGAATGTCCGACTTCTGTAGCTTCCTTAATTGTGCTGTGGTTTCTTGCTATAGCCTCCTCCACCAGGCCATCCTCGAAGGTCGCCTGCAGATAATGTACTAGCATGTCAATCGTTAAAAAAAAAAAAAAAAATTCCTTGCTACAATTTGTGCACTTTGCATAACCAATGATAAGTTTACTGTACCAAAATGTTACTAAAATAAATAAAAAACCAAGCCATGAACTACTACCTGAATAGCCAGCTACATTTTTGACACAATGGAAAGTTGGAACATAACTGATTATCTTTAGAGCGACCAAACTACCTGATGAATGGAGAAATATTGCACTAACCTCATGTATAAGAATTGTTGCTCCAAGAGATGCTTCTATAACTTGTGAGCATGGCCTCGTGTCACCAGAGTACACAACCTTCCAACCTGGTATTACTTTCCCGCAATTCACTTTTTCTGCTGATTCCAAGATGACACCAAACGCCTCAGGACAGTGTACAACAGGGAAGCTGATGAGTCTCACTAGCCCTGCTTCACTCAAAACTTTCTTGAAACACTTTAGCAATGTTATGTCATCAACTGGAGTGCTTGGCTTCATTCTTTTCGAACAGCGCAACAGAGAACTGTCTTCAGAAAGAGAAGTCAACAGAGTATGATCTCTATATTCTCTACTTTCATCATGCACAGAGTCATCCTCCATGTTATCCCACTTAGACCCAGTAGTGCTCCTACAGTCGAGGAACAACATGTCTAGATCTTCTAACTTTACATATACCTTGAGAAACTCCCCAACCTGCTCTGGCCCAATAACCAGCATGGGTTCATGGGCTACTCCCTTCAACAAATCACGTCTCAAAGCAAGTATCCGTGCCAAACCTGCGTGGTGATCAGCATGGATATGAGAAATCCAAATGCATTTAAGATTCCTAACTGCACTGTCTGCACCATTAATCCCATATCTGTTCCAAAATTATTAAAATATATTAATTCACAGATTAAAAATGACAAAAGAGGTTCTGAACAACATAGCAAAAATCCTAAGAGTCCAATGCTATTACCTCCTCTTGAGTTGTGCCAGGGTTCCTTCTCCACAATCAAGGAGCAAACCCCCTTTAGAGAAAAGATTAACATAGATGGAACTGACATTTTGGTATTTTGAAGGTATAGATGAACCGGTGCCAAGAAAAACAATCTCCAGATCATCTCTCTGTACATTCTCCAGACACCTTGGGACTTCACCACTGTCCTGAATGTTGGATAATTCCACCTCATCTTCTTTAGGTTTGTGCCAACATTGGCTTATGTTCTTTGCTACATCAGCAATCTCAGGAATCTCTGAAAGTAACTCTTCAATGAACACTGAAGAGGTCATCGGATTTTGAACACTTGATCTGTCCAATCCCAGTCGTCTAGGAGGACGTAAGGTGAACTGTTCAAAAGGTTAGACAAGAAAAGTTCATTCAATCGAAGGCCATGCAAATGAAAATTTTTATAAAACCATAGGTAAGAACAATGTATTAAGCCTAGAAGAAGAGGAAAAATGTTAAATGTAGCTTCGAGAGGAGGGAGAATGGTTTCCATCACTTTTATAAAAGGATGAGTTTTCCTGCTCAGGAGTGAAATTATTGAATTGCTATTGAAATAATTCATAATCACAAGTACTAATCCGAAAAAGTTCTTAGATAGGTTCGTTAAGGAACAGTTTAACATGACATGGTTCCAAAAAAAAAACTCATAAAGGCAGGTAATTCATTTCCAGAGTCAGAGAACATTTGAACAAACTCCTTTCTCACTTATATTCTA
Organism: Lycium ferocissimum; assembly: GCF_029784015.1. Classification (NCBI taxonomy): domain Eukaryota; kingdom Viridiplantae; phylum Streptophyta; class Magnoliopsida; order Solanales; family Solanaceae; genus Lycium; species Lycium ferocissimum. The sequence goes on along the minus strand of NW_026713598.1, from coordinate 364 downwards.
GCTGGCAGGTGAACTAGATTTACTATATCATAAAGTGGAGTGCTTTCACTGTCAGAAAAGAACAGAAGGGGTTTAGGCATAAGGAAGAACCCACAAGCTTATGAAATGACTATGGAGACTTAGTTTGGAAGATCAAGCTTTATGGAGAAGAATTATTAGTGAAAAGTATAGTTAAGAGGGACAATGGTGTTCAAGGATTGTAAGCACCCCATATACACCAACTGTCACCAAGTGTCAGGAGAACTATCAAAAACTATGGACTTTGTTCTTCAATGATATCAGAATAAGAAGTTGGCAATGGGATGAAAACTTTTTAGATAGCAATTGGACTGGGCATGGACCTTTAAAAGACCTTTTTCCTGAA
>NW_026713597.1:0-40578 GCF_029784015.1 Lycium ferocissimum | reverse complement strand
GATTTCGTCTATTTGATTCGTCCAGCTTCTAACTCTATAATTTACCCAGAATACCTACTCATACATTTTTACATGGAGTACAACACTTCATGCCTACAAACTCGGGCACGGGTCTCCATTCTCAAAACATACTCGACTAGGAAATCATTAGTTCTGTTACACCATGAAAAATTTCGTGTTACCAAGACTCTAGACGGCTTAGTATGAGCTCCAGGGAGAGAAAATTTATAAGAGGATCAAGGATGAAGATTATATGATCTGAGTATAATAATATATATATGACCTTTGGAGACCAAATGGAGTAAATCAATTAACCCGTTACTTGATGAATAGCCCTCGTAACCGTAAGTTAAGGTGGAGCCCACATGTCGGGATTTTATAAAGGACATATGAAAAGTGACATGAGTAGTACATGGGAATTTGAGCAAATCTTAAGAAGGGCCCTTAAGCCAAATATGGGCATAAGCCCTCCAAAAGGATGATTTAAGGATACGTTTTCGGATGATCTGAATTTTAGGGGACAAAACACTATTATAAGTTTGTAATTTGGAAACACACCAAATATAAAAGTTGTAGATAATTGAAAGAGATTTCCAACCATAGGTCGTGGGTCCTCATACGATATCGGGATCAAGAATTATGGTCATTTTATGATAAAGACTCCGAGCTGCCAAATGGCTTCCGCGGGTCCAACTTGCGAAGGTCGGTGGAACCGACTTATGAGGGGTATAAATACCCCCATTAACTCTATTTTTTCAGTATTTTACATTCTCAATAGTCCTAGAAACTTCCCAACATAACCCTCAAACATTTATAGCCCATTAAATCAAGAATTTAATAAGGTTACACCAAACTAGTCCATGAAAGGTGATTGTTCTTGATTCTACTTGATGTTGTGGTAAGTTTGGTCTTGAAGAAAGTTGGTGTGGTTGAATTTATTCAAGTATAAGGTATGTTCTTCATCCTATCTTTTATGTTGAGTTGATTTGAAGGTTTAGCAAGTCTTAAAAGTGAAAATAGTTATGGAGGAAAGGTCATAAAGTGTCGTGTTGTAGTTGTTGTGTTTATGGACCGCTTTTGAGCATGTTGTGGCCATGTGGCTGGGCTGATTTACATGTATAGAGATAGTATCTAATGTTGTTGGTGTGTTGATGAGATTATGCTCCTTGATTAGGAAGAAATGAAGTGTATATTGTTGTTGTATGTTGAAAAACATCATGTGAGATGTTTTATGGAATATATTGGTATTGATAATATTGTTGTTGATGTTTGATTTTTTGTTGTTGTCGTTGGTTGCTGGATTATGATTTCGGGCTAGACATATAAACAGGGGAGATGCTGCCCAAATTTTGATAGATTCTAAAGGAGTTTGGTTTCAGGACTTGAGATAGGCATATGACGATAAGTCTAACGGTAGTATAATTTCTCTTGAGTGTAGATTTGCAAGTTCGGGAGAATAAGCGTTAATTCGTAGTAGATCAATCAAGTATGTTAAGGCTCGTCCCTTTCTTTCAAAGGCATGATCCCTATGGTACGATTTCATAAATGCTTCCATAACTTCTTTGTTTTCATAAGATAGAAGTTTATGACTCCAAGGCATGATTCCTTTCCCGATAATCCTTAAATGTTTTCCAAAATGCCCGTATTTTCCAAACCAGAGATTTATGATTCTGTGAGCTCTATGATAACAACGATGAACATGTTTTTATGATGATTATGTCAAAGATGAGAATATTTTTTATGATGATTATGATGATGATGATTTTATGGTTAAAAGTCTCAAGTTATGAGATCAACGCTTTTATGAGATTATTGAGCTTATTTCATGATTTTCTCAATTTTATTCATTGTTGTTGGTCTCACCTTATAATAATTGTTCCTTCAAGGTGAGATAGAGCGATGATGATTATTCCATAATATAATCGGAAGTTATCGACCTTACGTCACTCCGCTAAAGTAGTAGCTTTTATTTGAGCTCCCATGCATGTTATGAGTATAATATATGTATATAGCTATTTGGTGACATTACCAAGTTCTATTATTTCATTTTGCTTATGCTCTGCACTCATTCTCATTCTTCATGTACATATAAAAAGCACAGTTGACAGGGGGTGACGCTGTTGCCTTTGTTGTGATGTATATATATAAGGCACAGTTGACAGGGGGTGACGTTGTGGCCTTTGTTGAGATGTATATATATATAAGGCACAGTTGACAGGGGGTGACGCTATGGCCTTTGTTGTGATGTATATATATAAGGCACAGTTGACAGGGGGTGACGCTGTGGCCTATGATATGATGTTTATCTATAAGGGGCACAGTTGACAGGGGGTGACACTGTGGCCTATGTGGTGATGTTTTAGCGGTGACGATGTGGATTATGTTGTGGCATTTCTATAGATATATGTGTTTCTTTGATATAGCCGTACTGATTCATTTATCTGTCCCATTCATTGACATGTCTCAAATGTCTTCCAGGATTTTATGTACATGTTGATTTCATGCCTTACTTATTCAGTACACTATTCGTACTGATCCCCTTTCTTCGGGGGCTGCGTTTCATGCCATGCAGGTGTATACAAATGAGTAGAAGACATTGGCTATAGGATGTTCCCAGGCTATCGACTGAATTGGTAAGCTCCATCTCAGTTCGGAGTGTTGTCGAGTCAGAGTACTAATGTTATGGTATCTTATGTATGTTAGAGACTTTTATAGATAGCGTCCTGTGGATAGTGCGTCGAGATGTCGACAGTTGTGTAAAGCGATCATATAGGTTGATGTGTTTTTATGCTTTATTTTTAAAGATTTTATTGTGACAAGGTTTTCTTTGAATTAACGATAAGGAAGAAGTCCCTGATTTGACGAAAGAGTTTTATTGAAAAGTTTTTTTTACCTGACGGAAGTGTCATTTCGTAGATTAAAGGGTCACAAAAAGTTGTGACTCCTGGATGGAATAGTAGTATGGCACTCAGCCGAGTAAGGTCTTGGGTGTCAGTCACGGCCCTCCGGTTTGGGTCGTGACAAGTTCTACTATGACGAAGACGAGGGGCGTAACAGTTACGACTTAAGAGATCGTAATTTATCCTTTTACTTCATTGCTACATACTTCCCATGGTTGTACCTTTCAAAACTTCACATATACTAAAAGATATTCTTTCTCCAATCTTCTCATGACTTATTATATGAACTTAAACCATCATAACCATAAGATAAACACATATCATGTCACATACCTCCTAAAAGGTAGCTCTAATCTCAACATACGAAACCATGGGGTGTAACATCCTTCTCCCCTTTAAAAACTTTCGTCCTCGAATGTTATACTCTTAGGGACCTTAGTCCTCCTTCCGGCCCACTGCCTTGCCCTTCTGGGCTGCCGTTTCTTTTGTTTTCACAAGCATCGCTGAAATCACAACATATGGTCAAGAGAAAGAGAATCCTCATAACACGGTTCTATCGCATGATCTAAGATAAGAAAGAGAGAAAATCTTCCTAAATGCCTTGCAGCCTTCTGTTTATAAGTGTGGTGCACTGCACATACCATAAATAAGACTCTGCTAGACATGGCTTGCAGACAACCCAAGGATAGACCTGCTCTGATACCAATTTGTCAGGTAAAGCGTGACTGGCACTCGGCATCTTATGAAAACCGAGCGAACCAACTTATAACTCGCATCCTCTATGTGTCAAATGACAAAATAAGACCAAGGGGCTAAATCCAAACATAATATCACGCATAAGTGTATATATATATATATATATATATATATATATATATATATATATATATATACACACAATGGGCCCACGAAGTCGATATATCAACTGGCAAGACATAACTATGTTGTATACATGAAATAGTCTTCAAAGACTCTATGAACATGACTGAAGTATACAAGTCGGGACAGGGTCCCCGACATACCCGTAACACATAAAAATACATACATGAAACCAGACTCGGCAATGCTCTAGGAAGTAGTAGAGCCTACCAATAAAACTAGTACCTGGAGGCACCATCGTGGAAGGTCCTCGTCTCGTCCGTTCACACCGCGGCATGAACGCACGTCCATAAGAAGGGACGCGGGGCCGAATAATGTACCGAGTATGTAAGGCGAAAATGTAATATAATAAATATATATATATGCTGCAGAAAAGAAAGATAAGCATCAACTTGGCACTTCTGACGTACTGATGAGAAGCTTGTATGCATGTCCCTAATACCCACATATCTTTAACTACGTCTATATGTAATACTGTGATCCTAAACTACATATCATATCATCCTGGTGCTATCTACCCAACTGATTAGTGGTAACTGCCTAACTGGCCGTAGCACGGTGGTAACTACCCGTCCGATTATCGCCCGACAGTAGAGCGCAACTGCCCTACTGATCAGTGGTAACTGCCCAATTAGCCGTAACTAGGTGGTAATAACTGCCCAACCAGCCGTAGCATGGTGGTAAATACATAGCTGCCCAACTGGTCGTAGACCAGTGGTAAATACCTAGCTGCCCAACTAGTCATATTAGACGTAATCGACATCATGACCTGGCCCCCTGAGTAATTTCTATGCACTTCTCATGGTCATCACCTGTCCGTTATAGCATACGCGATCACATAAGTCTTAGAAGACAATTATGGGCTATAAGGACCTCTTACCGCTTAACTGAACATTAACCAGACTCTGAGATCAATCATAAGCATCTCTTCTAGCATCAAATACCTTATTGGGGATCTTCTGCTAGTACTCTATTTATGTCCCACAAGACATTACCTAAGCACACATTTCTAAACACATCAGAGTGACATAAGGTCGGTAAACCTTCGATTAACATTATGGAACTATCATCATGAACATATCTCACCTTGAAGGAACAAGATCAGAAGATGAGATCAACAATAATGAATAACATCTATAGTCATGAAACGAGATCAATGATATCATAAGAACATCGAGAACTATAAGCTTTGGTACTTTTAGAAACAAGGTCATTGAAGATATCATGTATAGGTTCACAACAAAGGAATCATGCCTTAAGAAAGAAAGGTTTAGCCTTAACATACCTGGAAACTCACTACTCGACTTTCCAACCTACCTCACGTTTTGCAATCTATTTACGATCATTTGTAGCCTCGTAATCTACATATAAAACCATTCATACTATTGTTAGGCTCACCATCATACACTGGTCTCAAGCCTGTAATTAAAATCCTTTTAGAATCTGTCAAAATTCGGGCAAAGATCTCCCCTGTTTATGGGCCTAACCCGAAATCATAATACCAACAACCGATACAACAACAACACCAACGCCAATAACATCATCATAAGTACCAAAATATTCCATAAAACATCTCACACGATGTTTTTCCCAATTTCTCAACCAACCACAACAATATCCACAATACTATAATCAAAGAATTATATTCAATTTAATCTCAAATTAATCCAAAATCTCCTTTCAAATTCATTCCATAGTCATCACCTTCACTTTAATACTTTGCAACTTCTCTACTATGATTCGCTTCTTTTATAGGACTTGCTAAACCTTCAAATCAACTTAATCATGAGAAATAGGATGGAGAGCATACCTTACACTAGAAGAACTTCACCCCACTCAAATTCTTCCAAGTCCAAATTCATCACAACATTAAGTAGAGACAAGAACAATCCTTCTCCATGACTTAGCTTGGGGTTTTGGAGTTTAATACTCTTTTGTGATGGTATAGAATGTTTTTGGTGGACAACCTTTAAGAACACTCTTATAATGGAGAGAGAAGTGTGGGAAATTCAAGAGAGGCGTGGAGATGTTAGGTGTTACAACCCGAAAAATTTCGCGTTACCAAGACTGTAGACGGCTTAGTATGAGCTCAAGGGAGAGCAACGTTATATAAGGATTAGGGATGAAGATTATATTAAATGAGTATAAGTGTGTGTGTGTGTGTATATATATATATATATATATATATATATATATATATATATATATGTGTATATGACATTTAGAGATCGTGTGGAGTAAATCAGTTAACACTTTACTATAAATAGCCCTCGTTACCGTAAGTTAAGATAGAGCCCACATGTCGGGATTTTAAAAAGGACATATGAAAAGTGATATGAGTAGTATATGGGAAGTTGAGCAAGTCTTAAGAAGGACTCTTAAGCCAAATATATGCATAAGCCCCCCAAAAGGATAATTTAAGGATACGTTTTTGGATGATTTGACTTGGAGGGGCCAAAACGCTATTATAAGTTTGGTATTTGAAAACACACCAAAAATGAAAGTTGTAGATAATTGAAAGAGCTTTCTAACTATAGGTCGAAGACCCTCATACGATATCGGGATCAAGAGTTATGGTAATTTTAAGATAAAGACCCCAACCTGCCAAATGGCTTCCGCGGATCCCACTTGAGAAGGTCGGTGGAACCGACTTATGAGGGGTATAATGTTACACCCTGTATCTTCGAAGAGCACTTATCAAATTTGAAACATAAGTACGTTGAGTTAGGGTTAAGTAAAACCACTTTGGAATATAAGGAGCAAGCATTATTAAGTATATTTAATAAGTGAAGGATGTATATAAGATATACCGGAAGGTTTTATAAGGAAATGAGTGGAAGAAATCAAGTAGTACGACTTCGGAGAAAGGATGAGTAATGTTTTGTGTGAAAATTTTAGTCCAAATTGGGGGATGAATATCTCTTAGCATATGAAGTGTTCTAAGGTGAGACAAAAGCCTAAAATAAAATTCGTCGAGTATAGTTTCCAACGCAACAAACCACTCATCGATAGGACATCAGAGTAGAGAACTATGGACGTTACAAGTTCAGTGACGAAGCGAGAAACGTGTGCTTTGCAGAATCTGCTACGATGCGAGTGCTACGAAACTCCTACAGTAAAATGCTACAGCGAACCGACCCGAATTTGACCCTTATATAGAGGGTAATAACCCCCTTTTTACATCAGATTTTGCTGGAAAATTCCAGAAATTGAAGAGAGAGAGTGAGGAAAGCAAAAAGTGAGCAATTTTCAAGTAGCAGAGTAGTGGTTTAGGTCCGGATAACGCATGATTGTGATTCTAGATTGTTTTGCAGTGGATTTTGGCGTGGATATTGAGGATATTGCTGTCTTAACAAGAAAAAAGGTATGAATCTTTCTCTTTTGGTATTATTTAAGGCTTATTTACAGAGATAAAGCCGTTAAATAATTGTGTAGTAAGTTGGTTAGTTATGGAAGTTGGAAAACAGCGTGTGGGCTATTTTATGGCACATATTGGTGTTGGAAATGATGTTATTGATGTTGGTATTTTTGTTGTTGTTGTTGTTGGTTGCTGGATTGTGATTTCGGGCTAGGCATATAAACAGGGGAGGTGCTACCCGAATTTCGGCAAATTCTAAACGAAATTAAATTGAAGGCTTAAGATGAGCGTATGACATTGAGCCTAAAAATAGTAATGAATGGTTTATATGTAGATTTACGAGCTTGGAAGGATAAACGTTGAACGACTAAGGCGACCGAAAGGTATGTTAAGGCTCGTCCCTTTCTTTCAAAGGCATGATTCCTATGTTACGATTTCATAAATGCTTCCATAACTTCTTTGTTTTCAAAAGTTAGAAGTCTATGCTTCCAAGGCATGATTCCTTTCCCGATAACCCATAAACGTTTTCCAAAATGTCTGTATTCTTCCAAAGCAAAGGTTTATGATTTTGTAAGCTTTTATGACAACAATGATGGAAATGTTTTTATCATGATGACAATGATGCCAGAGATGAAAATATTTTCTATGATGACTATTATGAGAACGATTTCATGTTTAAAGGTTCCAAGTTATGATTTCAATGACGATACAAGAATGTTGAGCTATTTCTTGATTTCTCAATTTTATTCATGGATGATGACTATTTTTAAAGATTCCAAAGTACTTGAATTGACGCCTTATGAGATTTATGATCTTATTCTATGTTCTCTTAACGCTATTCTTCATTGATAGTCTCACCTTATAATGCTCGTCCCTTCAAGGTGAGACACGACGATCATGATTATTCCATAATACAATCAGAGGTTACCGACCTTACATCACTCCGATGGAGTTATAACTTTTTATTAGGCTCTTATGCATGCTTATGTTGTGATGATTACACCGTGCCTATATATATGACCACTATCTTTGGGCGTAGTGGGCGGCTTATGGATGATTACACCGTGCCTATATGGTACATGCGCACCACTACGCCGGGCATAGTGGGCGACTTATGGATGATGATAATAACACGTGTCTATATATGGCACGGGCGAGCACCACTAGTGGCGACGTGAGATGATTACCCCGACGCGGGCTAATGATGTTATTTGATTCAGACAGTTTATGTATGTATCGGTGATATGTTTTGAAGTTAAAAGTGAGGATGCATGATTTCGCCTTAAGAGGCAAGCAGTTACAGTCATACCTTTTTCTTATATTTTCCATATTTCCTTATTATGTTGTTGTTCATGTTCTATACATATTATCATGTTATCATTCATGCCTTACATACTCAGTACATTACTCGTACGCGACGTCCCTTCTTGTGGACGTTTGCGTTCATGCCGCGGGATCAGGTATCCGATCGGACGATCCACACGAGTAGGACCTTCCCTCGGCGGTCGATGCGCTTCATTGATCGGAGCTACAGCCACTTTTTGGTATGCTATTCGATTACGTACATATATGGGTACGGCAGGGCCTTGTCTGTCCTTTCTACGATTTGTCTCCGCTGTGAGATCTGTAGATAGTGATATGTACTCGTGTTGTTATGCAGCCTCGTCGGCACTTATTTTGTTGTACAGGATATATGAAGCGGCAAGATCGGCTTGTGTTACTCTCGATATTTATGTTTATATGTATGTGTTGGCCGTGAGCCCCCGGCCGATGTCTTTTATGTTGATTGTTCGGGAGACGATGCCGCTCGATTCTGATTGTGTATGGGCCCAGGATAGTCAGTGAGAAGTAAATGCAAGCATAGGAGTGCTTGGCCAGTAGTGGTCGGGCACTTGTTACGGCCCATTGGTTTGGGTCGTGACAAAAGTGGTATCAGAGCAGTTCGTCCTAGGGGTTGTCTACAGACCGTGTTCGGTAGAGTCCTGTTTATGGGTGTGAAGCCAGCCACACTTATAAACGGGAGGCTGCGGGGCATTTAGGAATCATTGACCTTTCCTTCGATGGCTTAGATCGTACGATAGAGCCAAAGCCTAGAAAGATCGCTTCTAATCCTTTTATGCGAGTAAGTGCAGACTAACAAGAGATGAAGAGATCAGCTTCTGATAGTGGGGGTGCTAAGAAGGCTCCTAGAGTATATCCAGGACCCCAGGCTCCAGGGCCAAGCAGGAGAAGCCTCAGTTACTCCACTGAGACTGATCCCTCAGAGGACCCAGCAACGATTCCTCTAGAGTTTTTGACTCCCAGGGAGGAGGACCCCTCAGGGGACAGTTATGACACAGATCCGTCCGAGTATTCGTGCGGGATACCGAGAGAGGAGATCTTATACCAGCCGCTCCTATGGTAGAGCACTACGTCGATTCCAGCCTCCCCGGTGAGTGTTACGGATTATTCTAGCCCTCTATCCTGGCCGTCGGTAAACCAGGAGTTGCCCGGTTATTTATATCCCTCAGACTCAGATGAGAGATGATGAAGGCCAGACGATCGGATGGTGGGTGGATGATGACGAGGAGTACACATCACCTTATAGTCCACCAGATCAGACTAGAGACCGATCGGCTACAGGTATATGAGTCCTTATTGGAATTTCTATGGATGTGCATTTGCTATAGATTATTATTTAATAGTGGCGAGCGGAAACCCAAAGAGGCCGATAACCGAGTATTTATAAGTAACGGCGACCAAAGTGTGTTCGCTACCATCGGGAATCTGGAAATCTAGGACGGAAAGTAGTCATACATACAGATGAAAGGTGACTATTGAGAGTTAAAAAGGCCAAAATAGTAATTATGTAGTCGGAAGAGTAAGAGACCCTTTCTAATTCAGAGAGAGATGCATTACGAGAACGTTTTGGAATCTGTCAAGACTTCAACATACTTTAGATTATATGGTGAAGGTCATGCGGTGAAGTGGATACGATTATACCAGCATTAACGCAATGGATTTCATTAGAGTTTCTAGGTTAAGCGTGCTGAGGTGAGAGAAATACTAGGATGGGTGACCCCCTGGGAAGTGTACAAAAAGTCCTATAAATTTATATGTAAGAGGCAAATGAGAAGCTAGAGCAGCCTAAGGGAGATTGGAGTATGCAAAGTGGTTGGACATCTTGAGAGGTCGCTTAGGTCGAGGCGAACTAGACCGGTGAAGAGAAAGAAGGTGCATCACAGCTCTAGAATTAGGGTGAGTTTGAATAGCGTTTGGAAAGATTGTGTAAGCGAGATGGTAGTAATTATATATATACGTATGCATATGATATCCCATATGTAGCTATATCAGCGGGTATGTGTATCCCGGCAACCAACGTTGCGGTATATGAAAGGCATTAATCGAACAGGGTAACGAAGTTCAAGTGACAAAAAATAAATGGTACAAATGTTACAAGGTAAGCTGATGCTATTTTCACTACGGGTTAGGCTTGGAGAGTTTTAATGTAATGACATCTGGAAAGGAAAGAAAGTGAGTAGATGGAAGGTACGGAGATCAAAATGTCGGAAAAAGTGAAAAGTAAGAAACATGAGTGAGTGAAGCCTCCAGGAGGGACGACGGGCAATCACGGGACTATTTGGGTAAAAATTTGAAGGTAGGCATGCAAATTGGATAAAGTGTGGCAGTATGGAACAAAAGAGGAATGTGTGGGGTTAGAGAATAGGCTTCGATAAGTGGGGCTAAAAGGATAGTGACCACGACGAGAAATGTGAAGTAAGAGAAAGAATGGTTAGGCCTTGCGACGATGTTAAGAGATTTCCAGCCCTCGAAAGGTATATAAAGGGATAAATGTATGGTCAAATTAACACGGTTGCCTCAGACATGGAGAAGCTTTCCAAAAAGATGACTTAAGAATAGAACGATTTGCGCGTTTAAAGGAATATTTCACGAACTTCGAGCCGATACTACAAATAACAAGAGAAGAAAGGTGCTCGAGGGGGAAGAAACCCAAGGAAGGTTAAGGGTGAAAGTAGGAAAGGTATATTAATGGGTTGGTCGAAGGAAGAGGAGAGCAATTAGGAGTAAAGTAACTGGAAATCTTTAACCATGGGAGGAAGAAGGATACTTTAACGAGTTGGCGATAGGAAACCGATTACTCACCGAGGAAAGAACGAGGATGATGAGACGACACAATTGATTAGAAAATTAATGACATGGAATAAGAATTCATGTGAAGACCGAGAGATTCGATCATAGAGGAAATGAATGAAATGTAAGGAAGTGCATGGAAGACCACCCGGCCGCAGCATCAGAAAGATAGATAAAGGTTCGATGAACGAGGATAGCGATAAAGGTTCGATGAACGAGGATAGAGAGGGTGTAAACTATAAGAATTCTGTGCTAAGAGAAAAAGTAGCAGAATTGTCACGACCCGACTACGAGCCATGACGGGTATCCGGGGCTACCCACCGAACACTGCTCATTCTGTTACTTATCTGTTCTCATTCATTATATATATACTCGTAATCATAGAAAGCTATTAGCATTTGAAACATATTTACTTTCATAAACATAAGCCCCTTCGGCTATCAAAATAATATATATATATACACATACATAAAGACTGTAGGACCATACTACCCACACTGCGTATCTACATGCCTCTACTAGAGTACTAGACATATGGACGGGACAGGACCCCGTCGTGCCCAAAATATATGTACACAAAATACTGTCTCAAAATAGCACCTCCGGAATAAGGGAGGGCTCCTGTGATCCGAACTCGATAGCTCCTATGGATCCGCAACGTCTCCCCGTCTAGAGTTCGTGGGCATGAACACGGCGTCAAGAAAAGGACATCAGTACGAACATTGTACTGAGTATGTAAGGCATAAACAATAATAAGTCATCAATGAAATAAGGGAGACATCAAATGAGGAGCAATTTGTAACTGACTGAATCATAAAAGAAATAATGCATGCGGACTTACTCTCATAATCATCATCATGTTATATATGCATAAATGTATAAACTGCCCGACTATACAGGTACGGTGTGATAATCAATAATATTTGTTATATCTCGTATTTTTGTACATTGGGATATTTTAAGCTAATCGCGATAAGTTAAGGATAAGACTATTTTGGGATACGAGGTAGAGACTTTTAACCTCCGATTTTGTTTTAATGCACAAGTGCTTATAAATTGTATTTGGTGTAAAAATATTATTTGGAGATTAGGGATTAATTAATTGTGATTAGATTACTAAGTAATAATTAGTGATTAATTAATTAATTAGAATTAATTACAACTTGTGGGCCCCACCCATTTTTTTCTTATTTTAAAAAAATAAATAATAAAAATAATAAACAAAGGTATTAAGGTGATGATTCACCAAGGTGGGCACGTGTAGGGCTATGGGGAATCATATAAATGATCTAGCTAATGACTAAAGTTAGGATTCATTTCATTTTTTTTTTTTTTTTTGCAAAACTAAAGCTTAGAGAAAAGAAAAGTGAAAGAGCAATATTTCCATGGCTGCTCATGGCCAGCCATGGATGGAAAAAAATTGTTGTTAGTTGATTATTTTGATCAAGTTTCAAGTGAATTTCAAGTTCAAGGAGGTGATAGCAACATTGGATATTAAGTTGGAGAAGAAGAAATTGCGAAATTGGAGCAATTAAGAGTAGAAACTCCTCCGAGAAAATTGTGGTAAGGTTTTCCTATTTTATGGCGTAATTGTGTCAATAGTGTTGTAATGGAATTATTAAAATTGAATTGGACGAAATCGAAGTAAGAAAATACATGAAATTGTTATTATGTGAAATCGTGGGTTGAAATGGATTTGGAATTGTTATGGGCTGAGTTGTGAGAATTTTATGTGTATATGTTACACCGTTGTTGGTATTTAAAACGTGTTGACGGAGGATAATTAGAAAGTCGGGTTAGGTGAATATATAGTGAAATATAAGCTGCCCGATTTTCGTTAAGTCCTTGAATAATGAAAAACCCTAAACGAGACATATAAGTTAAAGAATAAGTTCTATAAGCGTCGGCCTACGGATTTACGAACTGGAAAATATAGTTACTAACGATAACGTTACTCTTATATTAAATAGGCTAAAAGAGCGACGAGGCGAACGGATTTACGAATAGCCGCTAACAAGTATGTAAAGCCTATCCCTTCTTTCTTTTGGCATGTCCTAGACGTAAGTAAGAGAGAGATGAGCTTCGGGGTAATTCTATTCATAAGTTTCGAGCATGATTTATGATTCTTATTCACATCTTGATGTTAGAATTCTTAGAGTGAATAAGGTATGAATCTCCTCGAGTCTTAATGTTAATTTTGATTGGATAGTAAAGGATATATAAAGGTTCCTATTCCTAAAGGATTGGAAAACATTGTGATAAGTAATGTCCTTAACTTTCATATTGTCATCTCGTATTGATGATACATATCTATGGTTCTAAATTAGACTTTCCTTAATATGACTATCGTTTGATACTTGAGTGTTAGTTAATCTACTTGTCGATTGAGTCTCAGATGATGATTTAATTTGCATATGGTTGCTCAAAGTGTTATAGCCCGTACTTTGTACGTTTGGATATTCCAAAGTCGTCGTGGAAAGTTAAAGGCGAGACCATTTTCAAAAATTATTTTAGTGGACGAGTTGTTGTAAATATTATTTATGAAGGTTATTGGACGGAAATATTGAGAAAGGCTAAGGGCGAGAAGAGAAATTCGTAAAATGGACCATGGGAATAATGCGGAAGGTTAGGGACAAAATGGTAATATTGAGAAAGTTGAGGGGCAAAATGGTCCTTTGCCATATTGGCCATGTGAGGAGAAAAGATGACAAAGTGAGTCATCTTTTATTTAAAAAATTCAAAGAAAAAGGGAAGAAAACTCTAGAAAAGAAAACTCAAGAAAAAGGAAGAAAATTCTAGAGAAGGAAGAAGGGGCAAGTGAACATACTTGAGGGACCTATGTACAAATACACAAATATGATGGAGGATATATATATATATGTAGTCATCTTCTAATTCAAGAATAGCAAGAACAAAAAAAAAAAAAAGAAGAGTAGGGAGAGGAGAAGAGAGGTCACGGCCAAAGGGGCAAAAATTTAGCCCCTTGAAGTGGTGATCAAAAAAATTATTTCTTCCACTTTTCCTACCTAATGGAAGATCCTCTACGACGTGGAGTAAGTGTTGGAGCAAGTAGAAGGCTTTTTGATGTTATATGCCGCCCCTAAATCAAGTGGGAAGTTGAAGAAAAAGGTAAGGTTTTATCCCTTTTGTGAGTTGTGGATGGTTTGTATATGTTGTGGGTTGAAGAAATGAAGGAAATAAATGAAAATATATGTGCTACATGTTGGCCGAAAATATGTGAGGAGTGGGATTGAAATGATGAATTAATATTGTTTAGTATTTTGATTGTTATCATAGTCATGGATAATTTGTATATGTTGTAATGTCAAGAAGTGAATAAAGTTCATAGAAGAATAAAGTTGATGTTGGGCCGTGCATGTGTAACATGGTATGGAGAGAATGGACTAATTTTATGCAATGTGTTTGTTGACGTTGTAATATATGGAAATGGATGAAAAACATGAAAACATGCATGTTGGAATGGTGGTCGTGTGGTTGTAAGTGAGCCGTGCGTGTATATAGTGTTGTGAGGAAAGATTGAACTAATGTAGCATGTTGTTGTGGTGGTAATGAGTAGAGATGGATGAAATTGCATAAGAATATGTAAGGAGTTGTTGTGGCCGAAAATGGTATTGTTTGGTAAGATATGGTGAATTGATGTAATTTGATATTGTGGTTGCCACCGTTATGGATTATGTAACGTGAAATGAAGGTTGTTGTCAAAGTTAATGCATATGAATAATAATGAAATGTATGGCTACGGTTGAAGTCGAAGGTTTCAAATGAAGTAGCATGTTGATTAACTTGTTGGAATATTATGTGAATTGAAATGTGATTGTTGGTTTTGTTGTGAATATTGTGGCCGAGTTCTATTCTCGGGTTGTTGGTTGATTAAATCGGCCAAGTTTAACTTGGTGGCATGATATATTTACGGGGGTGCTGCGCGAAATTTCGGCGACAAGAACCAATTCAAGATTAGAATTTCAAATCTCATGAATAGTAACTCTGGTAAGCTTGACCAAAGTGAAAATTGTGGCGAGATTGGAACGAAGATTTGGAGCTCGGCAAGGAGCGGAAAAGGTATGTAAGACCTTACTATCTTTCTTTGGCATGTCCTAGACGTATAGGCTCGATTTCGCGACTCGGGGATTTTCCTAACTCCAGAAATCCGCGATTGGAAATAGTTACTATTCATTCAGTAAGATTGAACCAAAAGTGCATAGATTGTGAAAGGATTGTCCAACATCCTAGAACTTGCAAGGATGAGATCCGAGTACTCTAAGACTTTCATAAGCAATATCATGAGACGTATTATATGTAAATTGTGTACGCCGCCTCATTCGACCGAGGCGGGCCCACTATTCCCGGATTCCCTCTTATTGTTCTATTAAGTTCATTTTCGTACTATAGTAAATGAAAGTTTTTGGTTATCTTTTCGACTACAAAGTGATAATTATTTTTATTAAACCCTTGCCGCCAAGGCATGATTTTCCTTCCTAAAAATTTATAAATGTTTTCCAAATTATTCATTTTTCTCTAAAAACCTAGTTTTATAATATTGGAAATCCCACAAACTAAAACAATGACTATAAACCTATGACGACTACGAATCTATGATGCCTATGATCCTACGATGACTATGATGGCTATGATCCTATGATATCTGTGATTATGTTTTACTATGACACGCTATGACACGCTCTATGCTCTCTTGATAATGTCCATGATTTCATTCCATGTCTCTTCTAATGATATTTGTCCATTGTTAATCTTGCCTTAAAATACTCATTCCTCCAAGGTGAGACAAAGCGATCCCAGTTAATCCATAATGTAATCGGAGATCACCGACCTTACGTCACTCCGATGGACACGATTTCCTTTGGGCTCCCCTGCATGCTATGGTATATATAAAGATATTTAAAACTGTATTTGGGGTAAACTGGGGAAAAGGGCAGAGCGCTATAGGCGCTGGGTTACTCACGGTGCATGTATCCGTACTTGACTTGATATCATCCCGACGCGGGATGCCCGGACGCGGGAATTATACTATGTGGGCAGGCCGATATATTCGGTACTATGATATACTATGCTATGCTATGATACTATGATATACTATGCTATGCCATGATACCATGATATACTATGCTATGCTATGATACTATGATATACTATGCTAAGCTATGATATATTGTGATACTATAACCTGATATGACCAAGTAAGCATGCATGGCATCCGCCCCCAGGGGCACTCATATGCACAAAAGTTACTACGATATTCTATGATATATTCTATGTTCTCTATGCAAGATATGATCTCTATGTTATTATTCATGTCTTACATACTCAGTACATTGTTCGTACTGACGCCCCTTTTGTGGGCGCTGCGTTTCATGCCGCGCAGGTACCCCCAGACGAGTAAAAGTTATTATAGAAGATGTTCCAGCAATGTTGGCAAGCTCCACTCACCCTGGAGAGTTGCTGAGTCAAGATACACGTGCTATGGTCCATGATTACGCTTAGAGACTTTGCGGAGCATGTCGTGGGTTTAGAGTGTCGGCCTTAAAAATTTTCGAGTTCCATTGGTTGATGTGTTATTTACTCTTAAAAAGAAAATTTACTATGTATTTTACTTTACTTTGTCCTATGATTCCAAGAGAACATGTGTGTACTAAGAGTTAGCGGGTTCGCTCGGCTCCGTACACGGGGTCGGGTGCCCATCACACCCTGATCAAGATTGGGGTGTGACAAAGTGGTATCAGAGCAGGTCGGTCCAAGGGTTGTCTGCAAAGTCGTGTCCGGTAGAGTCCTCGTTTTATGGGTGCGAAGCGGCCACATCTATGGACAGGGGCTGCGGGGCATCTAGGAATTATTGACCTTCTTTCTGTCATTAGATCGTGCGATAGAGCCAAGTCATAAGAAACAAGATTCCTCATACTCATCGTTGATTTCCGCAGGCGCCCGATCGATGGAAAAAGGCGAATGACGTTATGGAAGTCGAGAGAGGTAAGACCGGACTGATATATTTGTTCTGCTACGTGGAGTTGGGCGCCAGACAAGAAATAGTTATACATGCAGGCGGAAGGTGAACATCAGAAATTAAAAAGGGCAAAACTGTCATTGTAGAAGAAAGGACGTATTACGAAAATATGTCGGAAGTTGTAAAGTTTCGATTGGCTTCAGATCGAGTAGTAAAGGCCATGTGAGAGAGCCGGCGCGAAAATATCAGTATTAAGGCATTGAATTCCGGCAAAGTTTCAAGGTTAAGCGTGCTCAGGTGAGAGCAATTTCAGGATGGGTGACCCCCTGGGAAATAAACCAAAAGTTCTACAAATTGAGATACAAGGGACAAATGAATAGTTAAGGGTAACCTAAGGAAAACTAGAATATATGGAGGGATGGAGACCTTAAGAGGACGCGTAAGACGAGGTGGATTAGTTCGGAAGAGAGACAGGGAATGTGGCACAGCTCGGAAAGTAGGATAGGCTTGAATAACATTGTGAAGTACCTTGTGGGTTAGTTGATAGTAAACATATACAAAGAGACGAAAGTGTGTACCATATTCGGAAAAGAAAGAAAGTAAGCAGCTGGAAAATGAGGAGATCAGGATGACGGAAAAAAAAAAAAAAAAAAAAAACCAAAGGGTGAAAAGTAAAGAGTTCCCGATATGTGGGGTATAGGATTGGAAGGAAGGCGAGGAATAAGGTATTAACAAAGACTTCATAAAAGGACTATCGGCATACACGGAGCCCCTTAAAGGGGGGGGAGACCGAGGAGTTCGATTAAGAAGAAAATAAGGTAAAGGATAAGGAACGGGCATAAGGGAAGGAGTAGCTATAAAAGGAACCCTCCCAGAGCATTATGACACCTATGAGGCCAGTTGAACATTCGAGGACGAATGTTCTAAAGGGGGGGAGGATGTTATAGCCCGTACTTTGTACGTTTGGATATTCCAAAATCGTCGTGGAAAGTTAAAGGCGAGACCATTTTCAAAAATTATTTTAGTGGACGAGTTGTTGTAAATATTATTTATGAAGGTTATTGAATCGAAATATTGAGAAAGGCTAGAGGCGAGAAGAGAAATTCGTAAAATGGACCATGGGAATAATGCGGAAGGTTAGGGACAAAATGGTAATATTGAGAAAGTTGAGGGGGCAAAATGGTCATTTGCCATATTGGCCATGTGAGGAGAAAAGATGACAAAGTGAGTCATCTTTTATTTAGAAAATTCAAAGAAAAGGGAAGAAAACTCTAGAAAAGAAAACTCAAGAAAAAGGAAGAAAATTCTGAGAAGGAAGAAAGGGGCAAGTGAACATACTTGAGGACCTATGTACAAATACACAAATATGATGGAGGATATATATATATATGTAGTCATCTTCTAATTCAAGAATAGCAAGAACAAAAAAAGAAGAGTAGGGAGAGGAGAAAGAGAGGTCACGGCCAAAGGGGCAAAAATTTGCCTCGCCATTGAAGTGGTGATCAAAAAAATTATTTCTTCCACTTTCCTACCTAATGGAAGATCCTCGACGTGGAGTAAGTGTTGGAGCAAGTAGAAGGCTTTTTTGATGTTATATACCGCCCCTAAATCAAGTGGGAAGTTGAAGAAAAAGGTAAGGTTTTATCTCCTTTGTGAGTTGTGGATGGTTTGTATATATTGTGGGTTGAAGAAATGAATGAAATAAATGAAAATATATGTGCTACATGTTGGCCGAAAATATGTGAGGAGGGATTGAAATGATGAATTAATATTGTTTAGTATTTTGATTGTTATCATAGTCATGGATAATTTGTATATGTTGTAATGTCAAGAAGTGAATAAAGTTCATAGAAGAATAAAGTTGATGTTGGGACCGTGCATGTGTAACATGGTATGGAGAGAATGGACTAATTTTATGCAATGTGTTTGTTGACGTTGTAATATATGGAAATGGATGAAAATATGAAAACATGCATGTTGGAATGGTGTGTCGTGTGGTTGTAAGTGAGCCGTGCGTGTATATAGTGTTGCATGGAAGATTGAATTAATTTCATGTAGTTGTGGTGGTAACGCATAGAATATGGAAATTCATGAAAATCTAAGCATAGTGGTTGTGGCCGAATGGTATATGATTTGATAAGATATGGTAAATTGATGTTTACTTGATATTTTAGTTGTTGTGTTATAGATTATGTGACGAAACGAAGGTTGTCGTTGAAGTTAGCATGTATGAATGATGATGAAATGTATGGCTACGGTTGAAGTCGAAGGTTTCAAATGAAGTAGCATGTTGATTAACTTGTTGGAATATTATGTGAATTGAAATGTGATTGTTGGTTTTGTTGTGAATATTGTGGCCGAGTTCTATTCTCGGGTTGTTGGTTGATTAAATCGCCAAGTTTAACTTGGTGGCATGATATATTTACGGGGAGTCTTTGTGGTGAAATTTCGGACAAGAACCAATTCAAGATTAGAATTTCAAATCTCATGAATAGTAGCCGGTAAGCTTGACCAAAGTGAAAATTGTGGCGAGATTGGAACGAAGATTTGGAGCTCGGCAAGGAGCGGAAAGGGTATGTGGACCTTACTATCTTATTTTGGCATGTCCTAGACGTATAGGCTCGATTTCGCGACTCGGGGATTTTCTAACTCGTAAATCCCGCGATTGGAAATAGTTACTATTCATTCGGTAAGATTGAACCAAAAGTGTATAGATTGTGAAAGGATTGTCGAACATCCTGTAACTTGCAAGGATGAGATCCGAGTACTCTAAGACTTTCATAAGCAATATCATGAGACGTATTATATGTAAATTGTGTACGCCGCCTCATTCGACCGAGGTGGGCCCATTATTCCCGGATTCCCTCTTATTGTTCTATTAAGTTCATTTTCGTACTATAGTAAATAGAAAGTTTTTGGTTATCTTTTCGACTACAAAGTGATAATTATTTTTATTAAACCCTTGCCCCGCCAAGGCATGATTTTCCTTCCTAAAAATTTATAAATGTTTTCCAAATTATTCATTTTTCTAAAAACCTAGTTTTATAATATTGGAAAACATTTATAAATTTTTAGGAAGGAAAATCATGCCTTGGCGGCAAGGGTTTAATAAAAATAATTATCACTTTGTAGTCGAAAAGATAACCAAAAACTTTCATTTACTATAGTACGAAAATGAACTTAATAGAACAATAAGAGGGAATCCGGAATAGTGGGCCCGCCTCGTCGAATGAGGCGGCGACACAACTTACATATATATAATACGTCTCATGATATTGCTTATGAAAGTCTTAGAGTACTGATCTCATCCTTGCAAGTTCTAGGATGTTCGTACAATCCTTTCACAATCTATGCACTTTTGGTTCAATCTTACCGAATGAATAGTAACTATTTCCAATCGCGGATTTCGAGTTAGGAAAATCCCCGAGTCGCGAAATCGAGCCTATACGTCTAGGACATGCCAAAGAAAGATAGTAAGGTCTTACATACCTTTTCCGCTCCTTGCCGAGCTCCAAATCTTCGTTCCAATCTCGCCACAATTTTCACTTTGGTCAAGCTTACCAGTTACTATTCATGAGATTTGAAATTCTAATCTTGAATTGGTTCTTGTCTGCCGAAATTTCGGCAGCACCTCCCCTGTAAATATATCATGCCACCAAGTTAAACTTGGCCGATTTAATCAACCAACAACCCGAGAATAGAACTCGGCCACAATATTCACAACAAAACCAACAATCATATTTCAATTCACATAATATTCCAACAAGTTAATCAACATGCTACTTCATTTGAAACCTTCGACTTCAACCGTAGCCATACATTTCATTATTATTCATATGCATTAACTTTGACAACAACCTTCATTTCACGTTACATAATCCATAACGGCGGCAACCACAATATCAAATTACATCAATTCACCATATCTTACCAAACAATACCATTTTCGGCCACAACAACTCCTTACATATTCTTATGCAATTTCATCCATCTCTACTCATTACCACCACAACAACATGCTACATTAGTTCAATCTTTCCCTCACAACACTATATACACGCACGGCTCACTTACAACCACACGACCACCATTCCAACATGCATGTTTTCATGTTTTTCATCCATTTCCATATATTACAACGTCAACAAACACATTGCATAAAATTAGTCCATTCTCTCCATACCATGTTACACATGCACGGCCCAACATCAACTTTATTCTTCTATGAACTTTATTCACTTCTTGACATTACAACATATACAAATTATCCATGACTATGATAACAATCAAAATACTAAACAATATTAATTCATCATTTCAATCCCACTCCTCACATATTTTCGGCCAACATGTAGCACATATATTTTCATTTATTTCTTCATTTCTTCAACCCACAACATATACAAACCATCCACAACTCACAAAAGGGATAAAACCTTACCTTTTTCTTCAACTTCCCACTTGATTTAGCGGCATATAACATCAAAAAGCCTTCTACTTGCTCCAACACTTACTCCACGTCGTAGAGGATCTTCCATTAGGTAGGAAAAGTGGAAGAAATAATTTTTTTGATCACCACTTCAAGGGGCTAAATTTTTGCCCCTTTGGCCGTGACCTCTCTTCTCCTCTCCCTACTCTTCTTTTTTTTTTTTTGTTCTTGCTATTCTTGAATTAGAAGATGACTACATATATATATATCCTCCATCATATTTGTGTATTTGTACATAGGTCCCTCAAGTATGTTCACTTGCCCCCTTCTTCCTTCTCTAGAATTTTCTTCCTTTTTCTTGAGTTTTCTTTTCTAGAGTTTTCTTCCCTTTTTCTTTGAATTTTTTAAATAAAAGATGACTCACTTTGTCATCTTTTCTCCTCACATGGCCAATATGGCAAAGGACCATTTTGCCCCTCAACTTTCTCAATATTACCATTTTGTCCCTAACCTTCCGCATTATTCCCATGGTCCATTTTACGAATTTCTCTCGCCCTTAGCCTTTCTCAATATTTCCGTCCAATAACCTTCATAAATAATATTTACAACAACTCGTCCACTAAAATAATTTTTGAAAATGGTCTCGCCTTTAACTTTCCACGACGACTTTGGAATATCCAAACGTACAAAGTACGGCTATAACAAAAAATAAATAAACATACCTTGTATGCCCAACTAACCCAAGACCTACCACACTTTCTGTTTACTTCTCCTTTTTGATCTCAACTTGTATTTCAACTGCATTTCCTAATATCTTACCCGACATATATCTTTCACTTTGCTTACCTGCGTGCTTCGTAGCTTCTCCGACTACATTAGGAACATTAATAACACATTTTCTTCTTCCAAATTCATAAACTATATC
Organism: Lycium ferocissimum; assembly: GCF_029784015.1. Classification (NCBI taxonomy): domain Eukaryota; kingdom Viridiplantae; phylum Streptophyta; class Magnoliopsida; order Solanales; family Solanaceae; genus Lycium; species Lycium ferocissimum. The sequence continues at coordinate 17,979 of NW_026713597.1, read as the reverse complement.
AACAATTCCATACGTCTTCAACATTATTTCCATAAATTCAAGAAACCACATTAAAATCACAATAAGTCCCAATTCAGCCTACCTAATTTATAAAACGGGCACTTAGATTATTAAATCTTCATTCTACATCATGGAATTCACATCCACAACAACCAAAACACTAAATAAAACCAATTCAATTTGTACACACATAATTCATATCCACGGGCACACACCATCATACAACATTTCATGATTTTCATCCATTTTCTTACACTATGACACGTCCAAAACATCCATAAAACATGTAAAGGAAGATTGAATCTTACCTTTTCCTTCAATCAAAAAATCGGCTAGAAGTAGTCCTAGCAACAACGAATGATTTTCTCGCTTCCAACAACTACTCCACGTCGACATCTTATACCTTAATTAGTAGGAAAGCATGAAGAAATAATTTTTTTCTTAATCATCTCCCAGGCATCCATTCGGCCACCTACGGCCGAATGCCTCTCCTCTCTCTTCAACTTTTTTTTTTTCTTGAATTTTCTAGACTTAACAAAATGATGAATTGGTCTCCCTTTCAAGACTTAGTCATATTTATATAAATATATTGCACATGGCCTACTATGTGCATATATTTTTGCCTAAAATTTTTCTCCAATTTTCTTCAATAATCTTTAGACTTTTCTTTTAAGTGGTCAAAGATGACTAATTATTTGACTTGGTCATTCTTTTCCTAGATATATGTCTTGCAATATAAGATGAACACATGATCTCTTTAATGACTTGAATATATATTGGCCGCCCCCCATGGGTGGGGCCCACACCATGCCCCACCCACATGGCCATTTGGCCACTTAATGAAATATTTTTTTGCAACTCCTAGCCTCTCATTTTCCTTATCAAATTTGCCCTAATGCTCCATATCAATATATATATGAACGTGCAACTTATGAATTCTTAACAAACCAAAAAATATAACCTCGTCCTTAACTTTCCGCCATTAACTCAATATTTAAATGTACAAAACGCGAGGTATAAAAGCTTTGATATGTTCAAATGATCCTAATGATGTATAATGAATGATTTCGAAAGGCCCGGATTAGTTATATCGTATCCCGCGACTTTTCTTTGTATAGTGCATAATGACTTTTTAAAAAAAAAAGAATTCAATATGACTATCATTCCGAGTCCCCGAGGTTATGATCACTTATTTATCTTGAGTTTGAAATAAGGATTTTTATGTATGTGATTTTGATACGTTACTGACGTTCGTAGTTTGATATGTTTAGGAAACTAACTCTTTCGAAGAACAAACTTTTGACTTTCGTTTTGGCCTATAAAAGATGGTTCGACCACGATTAAGAATATTAAGTCTTTGAAAATGTTTTAAATTGTATTTGGTTACTTATGAGTAGAATTACCTCGTGGGTACGTTGTCATACATTTTTCACTAAGACATGCCAAAGAAAGATATTGACTGCCGGATACTGGACCTTAGCGTGTGTGATATTACTCCGATTACGTCTCGACCTGTCACGTCTATGTGATGTAGCACGGATTCTTGGCCGGTATGTGTATGTGTGATGTCCAAGCCATTACTTTTTCGTACGTAAATGTGTACGTGATGTCGTCAGCCGGATTCTTGACATCCCTGAAAACATTCAATCCGCCATATATCCAACCACGCCAACCACATCAACAATATCAATAAGCAATGGATAAACGCATTCTAACATTAATAATTCCTTTCTACATTGCCGGACATTCATATATATTAATCCAACTTGGTATATCAGTACCAATATCAACGTATGTGTATATGTGATATTGGCAATACAAAACCTTCAAATACGATTCAAGAACATTATGAACAATCCACACAATGTTCATATGATATGTTTGCTTTTCCATATATACTCCATGAAACGTTTTTCAAAAGAAGAAGCATTTTGGCATTCGATTATCCTATTTGTCTTCCAACCCTTATGAATGAATTGTATGTCGGATAAGTACTTACAATTCGCTTATTATGAATTCATTTTCTCCATATCAAGATCATATTATCATATCAAGACAATTCAACCTAGGAATCATTCACTGGGGTCGCTTTTACATCATGGAATTCACATGAGTAGGTGTAAAATAAGATGTTCATTCCTAACATTGGGCGAAACCATTTTTCGAGGCCCACAGTCCGATTCCATGATTTGGTATTTCGACATTACGAACAACACTTAAACATAAACACAATTAGTTCATAACATCACAACACACACACTTACCACAACATAAGCCAACTTCAACTTATCATATTTCATTATTTTCATCCAATTTATAATATTATAGACATACACCAACCATTCAAAAGATGAAAATCAAGTTTGTTTTTTGAAAATCTTTCATTATGTCATTACTTCTTCACTGAGGGGTCAATATGATTGGTGGGTTGCCAGAGTCGAGCGGTTTTCTTGTTCCAACTGACTACTCCACGTTGATCACACCTTCAGATATGGGTGTGACAAATTATTCCATGATCAAAATGGACAAGGCTCCTGATTATACATACCTAGCCCTACCATTTTTCTTGAACTTATCCGTACCCATGAAGATGAGTGGATCATCTTATACATACATATATAATTATATACACCCGTGTTAGCTCCCGTTTTAGCATAATTTGGAAATCATGAGAATAATTAAGACTTGTGTGTTACAAGGCAAGAATTTGATTTTTGTTAATATGCTTATGTCGTTTATGAAATTATCGGGGTGTAAGGACATCGGGGAAGGCCGAGGCAAATTTGGAATTTTGAAAATTAGTTTCGAAATTACAAAACGTAAAGAATCTAATTGGGCCAAGAAATTGGAAGAAAATTTAAGGCCCAAGTTTGAGGGTGGCCGCCAAGAGGCTTGGCCTGGGTCCCATTTAAATGGTCATGTGATTTTCATGTGACCATTAATCAAGCAATATATATATTCACGTGTGTTCATAGAAAGTTCAAGAAACTATTACAAAACAAAAAAAAAACTTGAGAGCAAACCCAAGAGAGGCCATTCGCAACCCAAAGAAAAAAGAGAAAAAGAAATTTCCAAGTCTTCTACTTCAATCCAAAATTCTTGTTCTTGTTGAATTCTTGTCGAAGCTCAAGACGCCCTTCAACGTGATATAATTAGTTTAGCAAAAGAGCGACGCTAGGAAAGTTGAAAATTGAAGAAAAAGGTAAGAATTCCACTTGTGTTATGGAATAAGTTTGTATGTTAGAATGATTAAAATTGGATGAGAATTATGGGGATGTGATGTGTGTGAAGTCATGCGTGTGTGTGTTGGTGGTGTTGGTCAGAGAGCCACATGGATATGGAGAGAAATGAATTCAAGTTTAATTAGTTTGTTAGTTGTGTTTGTTGTGATCTTAGTAATGCAAATAAGGGTTTAATGACTTGAATTGGCATTGAAGTTGCTTGTATGTAATTATGGGAATTTATGTGAATTTTTATGTGATTTTTATATAATGATGGAATGAAAGTTCTAAACGTTAATTATGATTGTTGTTAATGAGTTTGTAGGAAAGATAATGTGATTTGGAAGTTTTGTTGTGTTTGTGAAGAGTTGGATGGAATATGGAATTGGTAGAAATACATGAATTCATGAATAATGTATGGAACGTTATGGGAATATGTTTGAATAATATTGAATTAGTTAATGAATCGAAAAATGTTGATATTAGTTTGATAATGTGAAGTTTGGATGGAAATTGTTGAACTATGTGAAAGGAGACCTTTTGTGCCATAATGTAGTTTATGATGGTTGTTGATGTTGTTGGGTTGTTGTTGTTGATATTTTAGGCGAGATGATTCTCGTGGATGTTATATAGGGGAAGTCGTTGCCGAAATTTCGGAGACCAACATGACCTTAAGTTGAATACTTAGAATCTATAACTTACCTTTGGTAATCTTGACCATTTGTAGATTCTCGAAACGGAATCGAGCTTAAGCGAGCGTAAGACGCGCATAAGGTATGTAAAGCTCACCTATTCTTTATATGGCATGTCCTAGACCTACTAGGCCGAAAACGTGACCTTGGGGATAATCCTGCTCCTAGAGATTCGAGTTTGATTTTAGTTACTATTCATTCCGGCGCAATTGAATCAAAATGCTTATCTTTGGATATAAAAATGCGTAAACCTTCGTACCTCGTAAATGAGTCCAAATTGCTCCGAAACTATCACGGATAACTTCGTGGAACCTAATGTTGGAATTATGTCCGCCGCCTCAACTTAACCCGCGGGCCCGCAGTCCCGAGAAATTCACTATTTGGTTTATTTGTCTTATTTCGTATGATATGAAAAATAAACATTTACTATGACTCTAAGGTTCGTTTGAAACATCCTATGATATTAATTGAACGTTTTTTTCACTAAGTATGACACTAGATTTTCCAAGAACGACCTACGATGTATTTTTCGAAAAAATTGATAACTTAAGAGCGACTTTTAAATATGAATCCCGATTGACTTGATACTTATTTTGAGTTAGCTAATGTTAATATAGATATATGTATGAAACTATGTGTTGAGTTAAAATTTATTTTTAATGTGCACTACGATTTATGCATCTACTGCGTCTTGCCGATGATTATGATTTCGTTAATCTGCATTCGGCCGCTTGTAATCGTGCGCCTTATGATAAATTCGGCGGTATGTTGTGTTTCGATTCAGAGACCTCGCCATAGGGGTAGTTCACCAAATGTGTAGATTATCTTGTGATATGGCTAATGATATGATTTGTTTCTTGACGAGGCATTAATGATATGATAATAATATGTGATATGATATGTGTGAATTTGTACGGAGATTTGAAACCTTCGGGTATATTGTGTTGTGGCACCGGTGTCGGGTGTGTACGTTCAGGACGATTATGCCACGATTTGCAGTTTGCATTATTTGTATATGCTCTGACACAGGGTTTGATGCTTGATTTGGTATTTCTTAACATGCTCATATTCCACTGCCAGTTTGAATTTACATATACATGTTTTACATACTCGGTACCTCTTCGTCTTGACCCCGCTTTCTTCGAAATTTCGCGTTTCATCTTAACGAGTCTTGATATACGTCAGGAGACCATGACAGTGTAAGCACACTCTGCCGTCTTGGATTGCCTCTTTGTGGGAGCAATGCCTATTGGTATATATCTTTTTGATATGTATACTGCTTGTACATTTGGACTATTTGGGTACGACGGGGCCACGTCCCGTCATATGTTTCTAATTCCGAGTGCAGAGGCTCGTAGTCATCTATGTGGGTCGGGTCCTATGTATGTTTGTTTTGTTGTGGGTTGTACCTTTATGCGATCCTAGTTTGATCAGGGGCCACAATGGCCCTTATGTCATTCTCTGTGTATATATGTGGTGTGATGTATATTAGCGTTCTTGACTGATAAGTGCCCATCATTGACCAACTAATTGTCTGTTGTTTTTCGCTGCCTTAATTAATGATTACATAGCCCATTGAGCTATGCTAAATTGTGATGATTTGTGCGGAATGTCGTTCAGACCTCCAAATAGGGGCGCCGGCAGTCCATTTAATTTAGGTCGTGACTTTCTCGGCCATATAAGCTCGTGTTATATCCCGTATTTTGTACATTGAGTAATCCCCAATTAACATGATAGAAGTTAAGACAAGACATTTCGGGATACGGTAGAGACTTTTAGCCTGATTTTATTTAAGACATAAATTTAGCATGATTTTATTAGTATGGAATATTAAGGAAAATTTGGGGACAAAAGTGAATTAAAAAAGTTGCAAATTCTCATGAACAAAGGCCATGTGGCCGTGTATATGTCATGGGCCATGGGCCACGTGTGATTATATATGTGTATATTAGATGAGCAAGACTAGTAGTCTTTTTCAGCACTTAGAAAGCAGAGAAAAATTGAGAAGCTTGTAGAAAACAAGAGCCATTAGCTAAATGGCAACGAACAAGAACCTTGAGAAAGTGATCAAAAATAATAATTTTCTTCTGCTTTTCTACCAATTGGAAGGTCTCTATGCGTGGAGTGGTCATTGGAGCAAGCAAACCATTCATTTTTGCTATCACAAACTCTGGCCAAGTTGAAGTCAGTGCTAAGGTAAGGTTTAATCTTCTTTTTCATGTGTTATGGATGATTTGTGCATGTTGTAGTATGTGGAAATGAATGAAATTCATGGAACTATGGTGTTGATGTTGTAGCGTATAGGAAATTTGCATTGGTAAGGAATGATGAATTAAATTTACTTGGTATTTTGGTTGTTGTTGTTATGGATTATGTGATGAAAATGAAGGTATTGGATGGTACAAGTTGGAGTTGAAACCGTTTAGAGAACTATTGTAGAAGTTAGTACATTGGTAATATAGTTTCTTGCATTTACATGAATGATATTGTAACATGTGGATTGTTAGTATAGTTTATGAATTTGGAAGGAGGAGAATGTGTTGTTGTTGTTCTTATCGGGTTGGAGAGGTTTTCGGATTAGTACTTAAACGTGTGAGCATTGATATTGCCTTGATTGTATATGGTTGAATTGAATGTAATTGGAATGTTGTCGAATTATGTAGAAAGGAGTTACTAATGTTAGAGTACGTTTGGAATTACTTATTGATGTTGTTGGTATGGTTGTTGGTATTGTTGTTGATGATATTGGCCGAGTTGAATTCTCGGGGTTTGTTGAATTTATAGGGGAAATGCTGCCCAAATTTCTGTAGAATTAAGTGCTAGCTTGGGAATGGAATCCTAGTATCTATAGCTAATATTTGGCATATATTGACGTTGTTGTAGATCTTGGGAAGCCCGAGACTTAGAATTTGGACTAGCTTGGAGAGCGGACGAGGATGTAAAGCTTACCCATTCTTTCTCTTGGCATGTCTTAGACGTAAGTGAGATATGATATGATATGAGCCTTGGGTAATTCCATTCTTAAGATCCGAGCATGTCTACGATTAACTTATTCACTTCTTGATATTCACACTCTTAATGTAGTCGAACGCTATTGCCCTCGAGTCTTTTACATGTTTGGATAATGAATGATGCATAAAGGGTTCTTATTCCTAAAGTGTTTTGTAATGTATAATGTCCTAACGCTATACGGTCTCGGATTGCTTTGATATGTTATTCATAATGATTCTATGATGAATGATGCCCGTAACTTTCATAGGCGGGCTCGGATTGGCTCGATACATGTTTATGATCACCGCGTTATGTGACATACTTCGTAATGATATTTCAAGAGTCTGAGTGTGACTATTATTCGGATACTCGAGCGTTGATTTGTCTGCCATCTATCGAGTCTTAAAAGATGATTTGTGCGCATATGGTTTCTCACTACTCTGCTCGTGCTAAAAATTTGTTATTATATCTTTCACCGAGTCCGGGCCGGGTATGTATTAGATTACTGATTCCTTGCATTGTTCATGAGTCCTCGCTATAGGGCGGGAGTACAGTATGTATATGATGATGTGATGATGGCGCCGGCCCACGGGATGGGCTGAGTATGGTATACATGGTGGAACGGGGATCTCCTTTCACAGTCATCACTAGAGGGCGAATGCAGTATATATATGATTACTTCACGGAGTCCCTCACTAGAGGGCCGAGTATGGTATATATATGATTACTTCACAGAAGCCACTCACTAGGCCGTTGCAGTATATATATATGATATGATGACATGATGATATGATGACATGTATATGATGATCTTATTTACCGAGGTCTCTCCTTTTGGAGGCCGGGACACGTTATATATACACGTATACAGATGATTGTTCCTCGTGTTTCTAAGTCCCATAATGAATTGGACATCGATATGGACATGCGCTGATTTATGTTTGAGAGGCAAGACTTATGATTTCCTATACCATGCTGAGTATGATCTGTTCTTGTATTTCATGCTTTACATATAATTTGTATTAAAATCTTCAACCCCTTTCTTCGGGGGCTGCGTTTATTGCCACGCGGGTGTATACGAAGAGTGAGGATATGACGAGAAGATGTTCCGGCCGGATTGGCGATCTCAGTTCTACTGTAGGAGTCTTCTGCCAAATCGGAGTATCTATGTTATGATATCTTGAGTTGTTAGAGACTTTGCGGACACGGTCACGTATATAATATGTCGGTTGTAAGAGGCTCCGTAAGCCGATGTATCGTTATGCATTTGTCACACTGATTTGTTGGGTGTGATATAGGCACAAATACTTATTTAGGGCCAGCGAACATTGACTCACCTAATATGCATATAATCTATTTGTAAATCATGTCGCCTGAATGTATAACGAAAATTTATCGAAAAGGGAACAATATACTTTGTTTTTCCCCAAATCAAATGAAATCTTGCAACATGAAACTTATAAGCAATATTTGTAATAATATCTTAGGCTTACTGTAGCCATTTACATAACGTATCTAATACCTGGCTAATGCCTCGATCTCTAACACGGAACATGAATCTATCATATTACTTTGACTCGGCGGCACTCGAGACAACTGGAGCTCGCCAATCCCATTTGAACATCTCACACTAATATCTTGACTCACACAGGTGTACACACTTGCTTGTGAGGCAAGCCCGTGCCCCGCCCCCCCCTAGCAAGCGGACGCGGCAAATATACGTGCCCCGCCCTCCATGGAGCGGTAAATATACGTGCCCCGGCCCTCCATGGAGGGACGCGGTGAATGGTCGGAGAAACGTGCACGAATACATGCCCGGCCGGGACGCAGAAAAGAGTGGCTACGAATGCGCGAGCGGAGTAGTGAGAAACCATGCACATAAACCACTTCGAGACTCAATGAAGTAAGCAATTTGGAAAATTGGAAATAACCTTGATTTTAAGGAATAAGGTTATGTTTGGATTTTGCTTAAAATGTGTATGTCGGATATGGAAGTTTGAATATGAAAAAAATGGGAGGAGGCCTAAGGGCAATTTTGGAATTAGGGAAATTTATTTCGGGAATTACAAAACATGGACTATAAGTCATTGGGCCAAGAATAATAAAAGAGAAAACAAGGCCCAAAATTAGAGGGGTGGCCGGCCATGAAGGCCCAAGCCCACCCATATTATTAATTTGTCACATGACTTAGTCATGTGACAAATTAATATAAGGCATGAAGGTTCAAGAAAATTCAAGAGAAAAAAAGAAATTTGAAGAACACCAAGAGCAAGGAGCTCTCGGCCGAATAGAAAAAACCAAAAAAAATCTTGTCTCTCAATTTTGATTCCAAAGTTGTTTTCTTTTCATACCAATTCAAGGTTCCTTTACGACTTGGCGCAATTAGTTTGGAAGATTAAGTCTTGCTTTCGTCGTTTGGACAAGTTGTTCTAGTGAAGAACTTTGAGGAGAAAGGTAAGAGTTCATTCTTTTTATGTGTATGAATGGCTTATATGTGTTCTAGTATGCTAAAAGGAATGAAATTCATGGAAAACTTGCATGGGAAGTTGAGGCCGTGTGCATGGCTACATGGCCGTGTGTGTATGTGTGTTGTATAATTATGGTGAGTTAAAAATTATGTTGGATTCTAGTTGTGTTTATGGAGGAATTCACATTAAAAAGGGAGTTGAAATAAAATTGGGTTGAAGTTGGAATATAGTAGTTGGCCGTGTGATATGTGGGAGGAGAAATTATGTTGAATTTATTTTGTTTAATATGTTAGTTGCGTCGTCGCGATCGTTATAACGTAAATGGAAGTTTAACGGATTAAGTTTGGCATTAGAATTTCATATATGTGTTGTAGGAAAGTATATGAGTTTTTACATAGTTGGTATGGAAATAGGGAAATGTATTGTTTAAATGCTAGTTATGTTGGTTGTTAATGAATTTGATAAATGATAATGTGTTATGAACATGTTGGTTGAAGAATGGAAGTCTTGGACGAGTTATGGTCTCGGTGGAAAATTTATATATTTTATGAATAATATGAGAAATCATGTGTAATGTCTTTGGATGGCGTTGGGATGATTTGGAAGGTAAATGAGTATGAAAACATCATGATTGGATTAAAAATGCGAAGTTATTTGTAAGTTGTCGCTTATGCGTAAAGGTGCCGATTTGTGTGTTAATATATGATTCTAGTTGATATTTAATGTTGTTGGCTTGGTTGTTGTTGGTATTGGAGCCGAGATAAATTCTCGGGCGTCACATTTATAGGGGAGGTGTTGTCGAAATTTTGTTAGACAAGAATTAGTTCAAAATGAATGCCTAAAGCCTTATGGTTAACTTATGGTAAACTTGACCATTTGTAGATTTTGGACGAAAAGAGATTTGAGTTTTGGAGAACGTTAAAGGCGCAAAAGGTATGTAAAGCTTTCCTATTTCTTTCTTGGCATGATCTAAGTGTACTAGGATCGGATTTGCGTCTTGGAAAGTGTTACGCTCTTCGGAATCCGCGTTTGAAAATGCCCCTTTTTCGTTCAATAGAATTGAACCCTTTAAGTATGTTTGATTGAAAGGTTTATGTAAAGCTTCATAAATTGCCTAGAAAATTATGAATCGTCCCTAGGACCTATATAGATGATTCCATACGCCTAATATACATGATTCGAGCCCATCGCCTCGGTTGTCCCGAGGTGGACCCGCTAAATTCCGATTTTACCCCTTTATGTTTATGCTTGGTTTTGAGCGGTTTTTAAGGAAACGCTTTAGCTATTATCCTCACTACTAAATGAAAATTGTTTTAAATATTTCCTTAAGCCTTATAAACTATTTTGGAATATGAAAACGATCATAGAAAGATTATTTCTCCGTAATTCATTATGACATCCGATATTCGCTTAATATGATTCCGTCCGATTCCGTTGCTTGATTTGTCATTCGCTATGTTTCATCGAGTCTCTGGAAATCTATATGGTATTTTATTGCATTTAGTTTCTCACTACTCCACTCGTGGATGCCTCAATATTTCCCACACTGAGCCCGGGCCAGGATATGTTCTCAAGCGTATTTCTCTGCATTGTTCGCCGTGCTCCCGTGTGAGGGGGTATATATATACGTACATGGGTTACGGTGTATGTTGTGCCATGTACGCTTTGTTATGATTATGTTCTGATATGGCCATCTGTTATGTTATGATCTGTTATGCTTGTGGTGCCAGCGTCGGGGGCGACCACACTCTGATCTCCGAGTCCCTAACGGGGCCGACTTTGGCATATGTTTTCTGCATACATCATTTATGATTTCTGATATGCATTTTGATTATTTACGCATCCTGTTCACTCTCCGCACATTCTGTTCCGATTTTGATTTTGTTTATTACCGTCTCTGCTTTACATATTCAGTACATTTTCCGTACTGACCCCCTTTCTTCGGGGGCTGTGTTTCATGCCCACAGGTACAGACACGCGCTTTGCAGATCCGCCCGCTTAGGTCATCTATCAGCCACTACAGCGCTCCTTTGTTCGGAGCTTATATTTTGGTACAGCCTCTTTCTGATATGTATGTATATTCGGATTTCAGGGGTACGACGGGGCCCTGTCCCGTCATATGTTTATGTTTCGGTCCGTAGGGTACGTAGACATGTATAGTGGGTTCTGTATATGTTTTGTAAGTTCGTGTACGTTGGGGATTGTATGTATACTTTATGACGGCCTGATCGGCCTTCGTGCGTCATACTCGCTTCTGTGCGTCCTCTGATAATATCCTTAATTATTATATATGTTTATTTTGCTATTACGCTTATGTGGGGTAAGGGTACGTATGAGTGTCCAACTCGGGCACGAGTCACGGCCTACGGAGTTGGGTCGTGACAAAAGTGGTATCAGAGCGGTTAGGTCCTCGGAATGTCTACGGACCGTGTCTAGTAGTCCTCTGTTTATCGGTGTGTTGTGCACCACATCTATAAGCAGGAGGCTACAGGACATTTAGGAAGTTACCCTTCTTTTCTGTCTTAGATCGTGCGGTAGAACTGTATTAGTAGGATGACTCCCACCTAATGAATCGAATTGTTGTCTTTTCAGCTATGCCTCCGAGAAAGGCGACGGCAGCCCAGAAGGGCAAGTCCACAGCACCGGGCGAGACTAGTCAGGCCCGCAGAGTCACCAGGGCCCGTACCCAGCCTGAGCTGGAGACTGTGCCTCCGACGGCCAGCTCGGCGACGCCACCTGTGGTAGAGGGGATTGGAGCAGACCCGGTTGCAGATCAGAGGGCGGCTCCACCGCCAGTTTTTAGAGCCCCAGCACCTCAGCCTCCAGCCCCACAGCCAGGGGCGGAGGACAGAGCTATGCGAGAGGCGGTGCAGCTATTGGCTAGGTGGGTGGCAGCTCAGGAGCAGCGGCGCGAGTCAGGGGGTGATGAGGCACGCGGGCCAAGCAGTTCGAGGGCCCGTGAGTTTTTGACCTGTAACCCTCCGGAGTACTTCGGGACAAAGCCTGAAGAAGACCCCCATGAGTTCATTAGGGAGATGCAGCGCACCCTACGGCTGATTAAGGCCTCGCCGACGGAGTCGGTGGAGTTGGCCTCATACAGATTGCATGATGTCGCGGCCAACTGGTTCGAGTCCTGGGAGTTAGCTAGGGGTAGAGGAGCCCCTCCTGCCGTCTGGGATGAGTTTACGGAGGCTTTTCTGCGTCATTTTCTACCACCAGAGCTACGGAGGGCCAGATTGGACAGATTTTTATCACTCAGGCAGCGAGGCCGCAGTGTCAGGGAGTATAGCTTGGAATTTGACTCTCTGGCTCGGTATGCACCTACTTTGGTAGCCGATATGAACGACAGGATGCATCATTTTATCAGGGGTCTGGATAAGTATATGATTGATAATTGCTTAGCCGTGGCTGCCCAGCCGGGTATGGACATTGCCCGCGTACAGGCGTACGCCCAGGGCATGGAAGAACGACATAAGGGGCGTCAGCCTGAGAGGGATTACGACGAGAGCCAGCCCAAAAGGGCCAGATCGGCCGGGTATACTGGAGAGTTTCAGAGTGGGCCGTCTCAGCAGCGGGGTACCAGGCGTTCTTCCCAGCCAGCCCGAAGCACACCCCCGCAGTTTTCAGGCTGGAAGTCAGGTAATGCAGGGTATTCGGAGATGGGTCAGAGCTCCAGGCCGGCTGGTTCGCAGGTGGATGGAGGTTCCAGTCAGACGAGGCCACCTAGGCCTCAGTGTTCTTATTGTGGCAGATACCATCCTGGGGAATGCTACCGGGCTACTGGAGCGTGCTTTTCTTGTGGCCGCCAAGGCCATACTGTAAGAGAGTGTCCGTATAGAGGCGGTCCGGATGGCGTGGCTCAGCCTGCGGGGTCAGCTGTGGGTTCATCGTCTCCTTCGGTAACTAGACGCCCTGCGGAGCAGGATGTGCAGAGGTCGGCAGGCCGCGGTAGGGGCCGTGGCGGAGCTTCCAGTTCAGGCGGTCCTTCGAACCGCATTTATGCTCTGACTGGTCGACAGGATTCGGAGACGCCACCAAATGCGGACGCAGGTACATTATCATTTCTTTCTCAAAATATATTCGTATCGACCGGTTTAGATTCTATTTTGTGGTATATTTTCTTCCCTGAGTCACTGATAGGATTGGGATAGTACCCGTACTGGTAGAACCGCTAATATAGTTGTATATGTAATGAAAAGGTGAATAGTGCTGACTTAGAAAGCCGATACGGAAAAGGGTATAACCAGAAAAATGAAAGACTCTCCCTGAATCGAGTAGGACCCACTACGAAGATATTTCGAAATTTCGTTAAGATCCCAACCTGTCTTAAACCACGTGACAAGCTCGTACGGGATAGTGGATGCGATCATATCAGCACGGATATACCAAAATTTGCTAAAGTCCCGAGGTTAAGCGTGCTAAGGCCAGAACAATTCTGGGATGGGTGACCCCCTGGGAAGTGAACAAAAATTTTCGCAAGTGTAGATATGAGAGTCGAATGGGCAGTGTGGGGTAACCCAAAGGAAATTAGAATATCTGAAGTGACTGGAAACCCGAAAAAGGTCAAGTGGACTAAGGCCAATAAGCCGGTAAAGGAGAAAATGGCACAACGATCCTCGGGGATTGAAAGAAACGGAGTACGAAGAAAGGAGCTCCTCCCTGAATTAATGGTACACCCCTATATGGTTAGTTTAACATTCGAGGACGAATGTTCTAAAGGGGGGGAGGATGTTATATCCGGCACTTTCGCGTATTTGGAAAATTGGAAATAACCTTGATTTTAAGGAATAAGGTTATGTTTGGATTTTTCTTAAAATGTGTATGTCGGATATGGAAGTTTGAATATGGAAAAATGGGAGGAGGTCTAAGGGCAATTTTGGAATTTGGGAAATGTATTTCGGGAATTACAAAAATGGACTATAAGTCATTGGGCCAAGAATAATAAAAGAGAAAACAAGGCCCAAAATTAGAGGGGGTGGCCGGCCATGAGGCTAGCCAAGCCCACCCATTAATTTGTCACATGACTTTCATGTGACAAATTAATATAAGGCATCCAAGGTTCAAGAAAATTCAAGAGAAAAAGAGACAAGAACACCAAAAGCAAGGCCAATTCGGGTTTCGGCCATAGAAAATTCAGAAAAAAAAATCTTGTCTCTCAAATTTGATTCCTTGTTTTTTGTGACAATCATTCAATTCAAGGTTCCTTTACGACTTGGCGCAATTAGTTTGGAAGATTAAGTCTTGCTTTCGTCGTTTGGACAAGTTGTTCTAGTGAAGAACTTTGAGGAGAAAGGTAAGAGTTCATTCTTTTTATGTGTATGAATGGCTTGTATGTGTTCTAGTATGCTAAAAGGAATGAAATTCATGGAAAACTTGCATGGGAAGTTGAGGCCGTGTGCATGGCTACATGGCCGTGTGTGTATGTGTGTTGTATAATTATGGTGAGTTAAAAATTATGTTGGATTCTAGTTGTGTTTATGGAGGAATTCACATTAAAAAGGGAGTTGAAATAAAATTGGGTTGAAGTTGGAATATAGTAGTTGGCCGTGTGATATGTGGGAGGAAAATTATGTTGAATTTATTTTGTTTAATATGTTAGTTGTGTCGTTGTGGTCTTTATAGTGTAAATGGAAGTTTAACGGACTAAGTTTGGCATTAGAGTTTCATATATGTGTTGTAGGAAAGTATATGAGTTTTTACATAGTTGGTATGGAAATATGGAAATGTATTGTTTAAATGCTAGTTATGTTGGTTGTTAATGAATTTGATAAATGATAATGTGTTATGAACATGTTGGTTGAAGAATGGAAGTCTTGGACGAGTTATGGTCTCGGTGGAAAATTTATATATTTTATGAATAATATGAGAAATCATGTGTAATGTCTTTGGATGGCGTTGGGATGATTTGGAAGGTAAATGAGTATGAAAACATCATGATTGGATTAAAAATGCGAAGTTATTTGTAAGTTGTCGCTTATGCGTAAAGGTGCCGATTTGTGTGTTAATATATGATTCTAGTTGATATTTAATGTTGTTGGCTTGGTTGTTGTTGGTATTGGAGCCGAGATAAATTCTCGGGGCGTCACATTTATAGGGGAGGTGCTGTCGAAATTTTGTTAGACAAGAATTAGTTCAAAATGAATGCCTAAAGCCTTATGGTTAACTTATGGTAAACTTGACCATTTGTAGATTTTGGACGAAAAGAGATTTGAGTTTTGGAGAACGTTAAAGGCGCAAAAGGTATGTAAAGCTTTCCTATTTCTTTCTTGGCATGATCTAAGTGTACTAGGATCGGATTTGCGTCTTGGAAAGTGTTACTGCTCTTCGGAATCCGCGTTTGAAAATGCCCTTTTTCGTTCAATAGAATTGAACCCTTTAAGTATGTTTGATTGAAAGGTTTATGTAAAGCTTCATAAATTGCCTAGAAAATTATGAATCGTCCCTAGGACCTATATAGATGATTCCATACGCCTAATATACATGATTCAAGCCCATCGCCTCGGTTGTCCCGAGGTGGACCCGCTAAATTCCGATTTTACCCCTTTATGTTTATGCTTGGTTTTGAGCGGTTTTTTTTTTAAGGAAACGCTTTAGCTATTATCCTCACTACTAAATGAAAATTGTTTTAAATATTTCCTTAAGCCTTATAAACTATTTTGGAATATGAAAACGATCATAGAAAGATTATTTCTCCGTAATTCATTATGACATCCGATATTCGCTTAATATGATTCCGTCCGATTCCGTTGCTTGATTTGTCATTCGCTATGTTTCATCGAGTCTCTCGGAAATCTATATGGTATTTTATTGCATTTAGTTTCTCACTACTCCACTCGTGGATGCCTCAATACTTCCCACACCGAGCCCGGCCGGGATATGTTCTCAAGCGTATTTCTCTCGCATTGTTCGCCGTGCTCCGTGTGAGGGGGTATATATATACGTACATGGGTTACGGTGTATGTTGTGCCATGTACGCTTTGTTATGATTATGTTCTGATATGGCCATCTGTTATGTTATGATCTGTTATGCTTGTGGTGCCAGCGTCGGGGGCGACCACACTCTGATCTCCGAGTCCCTAACGGGGCCGACTTTGGCATATGTTTTCTGCATACATCATTTATGATTTCTGATATGCATTTTGATTATTTACGCATCCTGTTCACTCTCCGCACATTCTGTTCCGATTTTGATTTTGTTTATTACCGTCTCTGCTTTACATATTCAGTACATTTTCCGTACTGACCCCCTTCCTTCGGGGGCTGTGTTTCATGCCCACAGTACGGACACGCGCTTTGCGGATCCGCCCGCTTAGGTCATCTATCAGCCACTACAGCGCTCCTTTGTTCGGAGCTTATATTTTGGTACAGCCTCTTTCTGATATGTATGTATATTCGGATTTCAGGGGTACGACGGGGCCCTGTCCCGTCATATGTTTATGTTATCAGTCTGTAGAGGTCTGTAGACATGTATAGTGGGTTCTGTATATGTTTTGTAAGTTCGTGTACGTTGGGGATTGTATGTATACTTTATGACGGCCTGATCGGCCTTCGTGCGTCATACTCGCTTCTGTGCGTCCTCTGATAATATCCTTAATTATTATAATTTCTATAAATTCGGACATCCCCGAGAATTTAACTCGGCCAAATCAACAACAACCAAACCAACAACCATACTAACAATATCCATAAGGATTCAAAACGCATTCCAACATTAATAGTTCCTTTCTACACAATTCGACAACATTCATATATGTTCAATCCAACTTCATATATTCAAACTAATATCAACGATCGCATATTCAAATAACAATCCAAAAACCTTTCAAACACGATTCAAGAACATTTTCAACAATCCGCACAATATTCAAAATACTTCAAACAATATACTACTCCACCCGAAACTATTCCAATTCAACAAGAACATTACCATTACCTTTCTTTCTTCCACATTCATAAATTATGTCAACAATACATGCGTTTACAACTTCATTTTCATAAATTCAAGAAACCATATCAAGATCATATTATCTTCCAATTCAGCCCACACCATTACAACCTTAACTTGAATCATTAACACTTCATTTTACGTCATAAAATTCACGATGACAACCAAAATACTACGTCACATTAGTCATACCTACCCCATATCAGCCCATTCGGCCTACAACAACAACACAATTTCCATGGTTTCCATCCATGTCTCACGCATACAACAACACTCAAACATGCTACATACAATTTATTCGCTACTCCTTATGCAACACACTACACACGGCCAAGACACATTGCACACGGCCCAACTTTAACTTACCATATTTCATGAGTTTTCATTCATTTCTTCACATCACAACATGCACAAACACCTATTAAACATGTAAGGATGATTAAATCTTACCTTCCCCTTAACTTCTTCCTCAGTTAGAATTGGCAAATCACACAACAAGCGGTTTCTTGTTCCAACAACTATCCCACGTCGATTTGGTGACCTTCCAATTAGTAGAGAAACTTGAAGAAAAGATTTTTCCATGATCAAATTTAAAGTGGGTCGGTTTCTCAAATGTACCTCTACCTGCTTCTCTCTCTCTTTTTTTTTTTTCTTCATATTTT